>NC_133753.1:199628931-199710846 GCF_036562045.2 Rhinolophus sinicus
GCAGTTAGTTATCTACAAGGTAGCTCCCATAAGACTGTCAGTTGATTTCTCAACAAAAACTTTGCAGGCCAGAAGGGATTGGCATGAAATATTCAACGTGATGAAAAGCAAGGATTTACAAGCAAAAGTACTCTACCCAGCAAAGCTATCATTTAGAATTGAAGGACAGATAAAGAGTTTCCTAGACAAGAAAAAGTTAAAGGAGTGCAATAACTCAAAACCAGTATTACAAGAAATATTGAAAGGACTTCTTTAAATAAGAAGAGGAAAAAAAAGGTAAAAAAATATAATAAAATGACAATAACTACGTATCTATTAACCGTTATTTTAATGTAGTTTGGTTAAATGCTCCAATAAGAAGACAGAGTTGCTGAATGGATAAGAAAACAAGGACCTCATAAACTCTGCCTACAAGAGACTCACTTCAGATCGAAAGATCACACAGACTGATAGTAAAGGGATGGAAAATATATTTCATGAAAATTGAAATGCAAAACAAACAAATAAAGAAACAAAACAAAACTGGTGTAGCAGTACTTATACCAGACAAAACAGACTTTAAAACAAAGGCTAGGGCCGGCCCGGTGGCTCAGGCGGTTAGAGCTCCATGCTCCTAACTCCGAAGGCTGCCAGTTCCATTCCCACATGGGCCAGTGGGCTCTCAACCACAAGATTGCCAGTTCAACTCCTCAAGTCCCGCAAGGGATGGTGGGCAGCGCCCCCTGCAACTAAGATTGAACACGGCACCTTGAGCTGAGTTGCCACTGAGTTCCCGAATAGCTCAGTTGGTTGGAGCGTGTCCTCTCAACCACAAGGCTGCCGGTTCGACTCCCGCAAGGGATGTTGGGCTGCGCCCCCTGCAACTAGCAACGGCAACTGGACCTGGAGCTGAGCTGCGCCCTCCACAACTAAGATTGAAAAGACAACAACTTGACTTGGATAAAAAAGTCCCGCAAGTACACACTGTTCCCCAATAAAGTCCTGTTCCCCTTCCCCAATAAAATCTTTTAAAAAAACAAACAACAACAAAAAACAAAAAACAAAGGCTATAGCAGGAGACAAAGAAGGACCCAGTAACTCCACTTCTGGGTATTTATCCAAAGAAACCCAGAACACTACTTGGAAGGGACATGTGAATCCATATGTTCACTGTAGCACTATTTATAAAGGAAAAAAACTCATAGATACAGAGAACATTTTGATGGTTGCCAGACAGGAGGGGGTCTGGGGGTTGGGTGAAAAAGGGGAAGGAATTAAGAAGTACAAATTAAATAGTCATGGGGATGTAAAGTATAGCATAAAGAATATGGTCAATAATGTTGTAACAAGTAAGTATGACATCAAATGGCTAATTTTTAGATTTATAAGGGTGATCACTCAGTAAGTAATATAAATGTCTAATCACTATGTTGTACTCCTGAAACTAATATAATATTGTATACGAACTGTAATTAAAAAATTATTTAAAAAACAAACAACAACAACAAGAAACTAATGCGACATTTTAACCTACAAAATTCCTACATATATTTGGGTCTGTTTTCATATTACCTATATTTGGATTTTTCTTTCTTCCATTGCTTTCTCTATGTATTAATATGGCAGCATTGCATCATTTTACTTATGGTAACTGAATAATTATAAGTGTTAATGCTCTTATGGTGCTTACTCTGTGCCAAGATCTATTCTAAATACATTACGTTTAATCGCCATGACAACCCCCGGTCATTACTATTATCCCCATTTTACTGACGAGTAAGTTGAGGCACAGCGTAATAGTACCATTGTGCCAGAGTTGACCCATCCAGGATTGACTTCAGGGACTCAGATTTTATGCTCTTCACCTCTGTGCTTTAATATATAATACGGCAAATCTCCTTTCATTGAAAATTTTCTTTAAAATCAATTTTGGAGGGTGTTGGGACACAAATAATTAATGCCTCTAGCCCTGTCCTCTCTGCACTGCAAATAGATACATCCAAATTTCTGATGGACATCTCTACTCAAATACAACAAAGATATGTTAAATACAACCTATCCCAAATTAGGTACATAGGAAGTCTCTGACTTCCTATGTTTCCTGATGTACATAGTGGTTTCATCTCACCCTCCTTCACCAAAGTTGTAAACATGGGACTTTTTTCTGCTCTCTCACCCCTACATCAATCCAATCCCCAAGTCTTACTGTCCCCTCTTAACCTTTTCCAGAATCTGGCTCTCTCCCTCCATCCACACTGCCACTGCATGAGACTGGCTCAAGCCTGGCCCACCTCCATCCTTTCCACCACAGACTGATGCATCTGCAAGACAGTGAGGTTGTCCCTTGGCTGCTTCACGTTGCTTCTGGGATCCAAGGCTCTTGGGTGTGATTTATAGTGTTCTCTATTCCTGCCTCCTCCAAAGCACTGAGCTGCTTACAGTCCCCAGAATGGTTTCCTCTGCTTGGAAAAACGGTGACTTCTACACCACCCTCACCACTTCCCTGGCTAACTCCTTTTATTCTTTGACACTTTCTGCCAATATCACTTCCTCTGGGAAGTCCTCCTTGATTACTCCTCCTTCTTCCCCAATGAGGTAACTTCCCCCTCTCCTGCCTTACCCACTGAGTTCCTTCACATCAGCGCTTCTGCTTTACCTACTAGTATCTCCAATCACAAGCCAGGCCCTAGAAAATGGGCATTCAACCAATGTTTGCTGAGCTGAGCTAACTTCCATCTGCTGTCTCCTTACTTTTTCAGGGTAGACCCTCTCCCCCACGAACCAAAATGTGAGCACTGATGAGATATGATTAAGTCAAGAGACAGAATTTGAAATGATCAGATTAGTGGAGAGGGGTTGGTCTGGAGCGGTGGTTCTCAACCTTGCTCACTCAAGACTCCACTGAGCAGACTGCTAACACTGCAGATTCCCACGTCCAGACGTCACCCCGCAGGGATTTCCATTTTTAACGGGCACCAGTGGTCATTCTGAGCAGGTGGGGTCTTAGAAACACCAAGTTGAGAAGCTTGGGAGAGAGCGGGGTCTTTGAGCACTTACCTTTGCTCCTCTTCCACTTGAGATAGACCGTCACTCCCAAAATTGCAATTTTGAGCACAGCGATGAACGGTGCCATGACGACCACAGCTTCCGTTCTCAGGGGCCAAGACCCTGAGCTCCTTTTGTCCCCAGAGACACTGAGGCTATCGGTGCTGGTGGTGGGGACGGCGGTGCTGGTGGGGTCTTGGGTGGTTTTCTTGGTGGCTGAAAAGACATGAGAAATAAACAAATTCTCCCCTGGAGGACTGGAGGTATCGGGGTGAAACTGTCACACCTTGTTCCCTAGTTTGGGGAATATTGGGGGTGGGTAGCAGCCCTCTGAAGCTCTCACACAGGGAGGGGAGTAACAAGGTGAAATGCTGAAGGCCGAGAATCCACATCACTCAGTTTAAATCCTGACTCTGCCACTGACCAGTGGTCTGACGTCAGAACCTCATTTTATCACTTAGAAATAGGGATAACTATAACACAGGTTAAAGACTTTTATTGTGGTAAAAGACACATAGCAAAACTCACCACTTTACACATATTTAAATGTACAGTTCAGTGGCATTAAGTACATTCACATGGTTGTACAACCCTCACCACTATCCATCCGCAGAAGTTTTTCATCTTCCCAAACTGAAACTGTGTCCCCACTAAACAACAACCCCCCATTCTGCCACCCCAGCCCTTCATAATGTCTAGTCTACTTTCTGTCTCTATCAATCTGCCTACTCTAGGGACCTCATCTAAGTAGAATCAAACTGTATTTTACCTTTCACAAGATTGTTTTTTAATGAATGAATAATCATGTGTAAAGCTCCTAGTGTGCACTGGAATGTGATTTTAAGGTTAAATGGATATTTAAATCCTAGAAAGAGCATGGTGGTCAAGATGGGCAGTGGTTTACCCAGGGAGAGAAGGGTGGGGCTCAAACAGTGTCCTTCCCAGCCGGGAGCAGTAATTCCTCACTGACATATTAATACTTTAGAATTACCAGTGCAAGTGATTACGAAAAGCATCCAACTTAGTTAATTGTTAGTTTTCTAAAAAAATTTTCTACAGACAACACGCCCACTCATTGGCTGCTCCTGGGAGACAGCCCCTCCCCCACTGCCCTGGAGACAGATAAACCCAGGTTCAAGTTCTGATGCCCACTGAGTAATTAGGAAGGTCTATTAATGCAACACACCCCATTGTTAAGTTAAAAATGGGTCAAAACAACAAGATGATCAAGTCAGTGGGTGAGGCTGATTGGCTCTTGGTTAAGAGAGGAGACTCTGGGGTTCAACTAGGTTCAAATCTCACCTGCATCACAAGAGCGACTTTGGGCAGGTGTTGAGGCTCTGCAGGCCTCAGTTTCCCCATCTGGAACAGCTAGATGATTGCAATACCTGCTGTTATTGTGGGGTTGTGCAGGTTAACTAGCGCGATGCATACCAAGGTGTCAGCCTGGTCGCATGCACAGTAAGCGGGAGCTGCTGTTATTGCTGCTACAGAGGGGCCTCTAACGACCAGGACAGGGGAGCAGGATCAGAGTGGAGAAGGGGACAACATAGGGCCTCCTGTGGGAGAGGTGGGGACTGGGGGGTCAGCGAGAGGCTAGGAGGGTAAGGAAGATGGAGACAGGAAGAGGGAGATGGCGAAGGGGAAGAAAGAGATGGGACCAGGGCAGGGAGCATTGGAGGCCATGTTTTGGGGAGCAGAGTGGGAGAAGGAAGCAGAGGGATTGGGAAAAAAGGTGATGGGGTGTTTCCAGGGAATCAGGGGCTCTTCAGGGAGTTGTTGGGACCTACTGTGTGTGCCAGGCTGAGCTCATGTCTGTGGGGAGGCACAGATATGGGAATAGCTGGGCAGGAGTAGCGGTTAGGGAGAGGAGTTTGAGAGAAGGGTCAGCAAGAGAGGGGCCTGGACCAGGCCTGGGGGATGAGGGCACCAGTGGCCTTTGAAGCCTCAGCCAGGGCAGCGGGACTCACCGGGGATGATGGTGAGGTTGGTCCCATGGATGGACTGCCACTCCTGCTTGCTATGATTCCGGGTGGTCAAGTGCACTCGGCAGAAGTATGAACCCTTGTCCTCCCTCCGCAGGTTAGAGATCTGGAGGGAGCCTCTCCTCCCGTCCTCTGTCCAGTTCAGGGAGAGCCGGTTCTCGAAATCCTTATGGATGAAAGGGGGGGTCGTGCTGTAGATGGTCTCTCCATGGAACTGTTTCCATCTCCAGGATATACTCACGCTGAGAACACTGGGTAACTCCCAGGGGTGACACAAGTAGAAGGGGATCTGGATGGAGCCACCTTCAGGGGCTGAGAGTTCCTTTGGTTGTTTTATTTCATAGAGAAACTGTGAATTGCACTTTGTTGAGCGACCTGAAGACGGGAGGGAGAGTAAGAAACCTCAAATTGGGGGTGGTGGTGGGTGGGGGACAAAGAGGTAGCCCTGACCAGGTGGCACCCTCACCCAAGGGAAGAAGTGTGACAGATGATAGGAATGGTCCTCTATCTGGGTGTCCTTCTCTCTAGACTAGGGGTTAGGGGAAGGGGTAGGGATGAGGGTCCCAGCACTGTGGAACCAGCCCTTTGCTTGTGGGGGATGGGAGGCCTGGCCGGCCACCCCAGCAGACCCCTTCTCCAGACACCCAGCATAAGCCCCTCCCGGGGGCTCCCCCATGGCCCTGGGCAGAGCCAGGACGGTCCTGGCCACTCACCAGCCTGCAGAGACGCCAGCAGCAGCAGCAGCAGCAGGGGCAGCAGCAGGGGCAGACCCATCGCCTTGCTCTCCTCCGGGGAGATGAGAAGACAAGCACAGACCTCCAGGCCAGAGGGAGGCCCCGCGGAGGGGCCAGCTCAGAAGTCTGGGCAGCAGGAGAGGGAAGATCAGGCTTGTTCAGAGGACAGAGGAAGGGGGGGAGCCTTCCCCAATTTGGTGCCCAGAGTGACCAGCACTTCCTGTATCAATCTGATTTCTTCTTCTATTGCAAAAGGGCCTCCCTTGTGGTCAGTGCAAAGGGAGCCACGATGTAGGTGTCCAGCCTCCATCTCCACACTGAAGGGTGTAATCCTGACCTTGGCTTGTTAGGGCCTTTCCTCTCCCACCTCAGCTCCCTGCCTCTGCCAGCGCCCTCCTCATCTTAGCAGTCAGTCTCCATCTCTCTCTGTCTCTCACTGTCTCTCCCTTTCTCCTCTTCTCTGAGTGTCTCTCAGCCCTCATCCCAGGGGGAGGGGCAGCAGCAGGACCAGCTCAGGCTCTTTCAGGAAAGGAAAGGCGGCCCTGAGTCTCTGCCCAGCTACAGCCCCTTAGAGGGAAGGAGGAGGGAGCCGCTGTGGTCAGATGCCCTCAGGCCCCATCCCCAGCACCAGGGGCACACAGCTTGCTCTTGGTCCCTCTCCCTCCCCTGCAGTCCCCAGAGTGAACCAGGCCTCCCGGGCCAGGTCTGTTCCCAGGGGCCGTCTCACACCCTCCCTGAGGTTAAGAAGTGAGGGTGGGCTCACACTCCCACCTCCCCAGAGAGTGGGGCTCCTGGAGGCCATGTCTCCACCCACGGGATCTGCAGGGCCCTCTGTCCTCTCCACTCTACAGATGTGAGACCAAAGCTCAGGAGGTTCAGCCCCAAGTCCATGACTCAAGTGACAGGTGCGGGACTCGAACTCCAGTCTGGCTGAGACCACAGAGCCTTCTGCTGCTTCTGGATGTTTCTGTCTGGTTGCTCCAGTTAATCTCTGGGCCTCAGCTTCTGAGTGCAGACCTGTGGGGGTGAGTCCCAGAGGCTGTGTTTCTGTAATGCTCCTAAGGTGATTCCATGAACAGCTGTTAGAGCCCTGGCTAATGCAGAGCCTTCCTTGGACTCAGGATGAAGACTCAGAGCAGTAATGATTCACCCCAGTGACAGTCCCTGGGACTGTCTCTCATGAGGGCACTGCCAGCCTGTGACTGGTGGTGGATGGGCTGAGAGATTGGGGGCTGGGACCATTGGTGACCTACAGGCTGGCTCCATAGGAGGCCCTGCCCACCCCTCTCCAGGATGAGGTGGGCACTGCCTACTGTGTAGACCGTGGGGTGGGAGACATGGTTTCATCAGAGGAAGTGGCCTTGATCTTATCTTCTAGAGGTGGATGCAGCAGACTGACTTCCTTTTTCCTTCTCTCAGTTCCTTCCCAATCCTAATAGTTTTCTTCTAAGCTTTTCCCACCGTCAGCCAGGCAGCCCCCGCCCTCTCTCTGTGTCTGCTTTTCTTACTCCTCCTCCCAGGCCCAAGAAGAGAGGTTGCAAATTTTCATGGAATCCTCTTATCTGAGTCAGGCCATAAACATGCATGGCCTCGTTTTCAGCTTTACAACATTCTGTAGTTGGTATGTCGTTATCTGCATTTTACCCTTGAGGAAACTGAGTCACAGAGCCTTGATGTCATGCAGTTCTCTGGGCTGTGAAAGATGCTTGAGTCAATTGGTAAGAGCTGGAAATGTGGACAGAAGAGAGAACAATGGACCCAGTGGCTTCGCATAGGACCCCAAAGGGTGGCCTTCCTGAGGGGTGAGTCCTGGGTTCTATGCCTGCCGTGCCCCAGTAACTGTGGGACCTGGCTGGATAGTCTCTTCTTTTCCAGGCTGCCAGGGGAGGGCGCTGGACCCCACCAGGGGTCATCAAAGCCCATTCCATTGGGCAGCACAGACCATTTAAACAGGCTCTGGGCAATCTTCACAGAGAACCTGCTGTCCAGGTGCCTCGGGCCCAACTGCTCCCATGTCTGGTCTCCCTAGATGCAAGCTGCGTATTTCATTGATCCCCATGAGTGTGGAATTGTGAGGTGTGATTTGTACCTTTTTACCTCCTTCACCCATTTCACCCAAGCCTCATACCCACCCTTGGCAACCACCAGTCCATTCTCTGTCATCTGTGAGCTCCTTTTTTTGTTCTTTTGCTTTGCACACATAAGTGAGATCATGTCGTGTTTGTCTTTCTCTGTTTGGCTTATGTCGCTTAGCATAATGCCCTCATTGTCCACCCATGTTGTTGCAAATGGTAAGATTTCTTTCTTTTTTTGTGGCTGAAAAATATTCCATATGTACCACACCTTCTTGATTCATCTATAATATATACTTAGGTTGCTTCCATGTTTTGGATATTACAAATGCTGCAATGAAAATGGGAGTGCAGATATCTTTTTGAGTTAGTTTTTCCTTTCCTTCAGATAAATACCCAGCAGTGGAACGGCTGGATCATATCAGTAATCTCTCGTCTGAGTGAAGTCTTTTGTCATTCATTTAGAAAATAAACTATTGTCGCATCCAGCGCAACACGGGCAGTGAGGGAACGAGAAGGGACGGCATTAGGTTAAGTTTTGAGAAAGAAAGAAACAGAGACTTAATGCAGTTAAATCTCAGAGCGCCAAGGGTCTCCCAGCCTCAAAGGACCGAGAGCCCCAACTCGGACTGACTGGTGGCTTTTATTGAGAATCATACAAGGCAGTGGCATTGTTTTTTCCACGTTCTGTGAGTCTCAGAGATCATACCACAAACCGATTCAAATCAATCACCCTTGCCTGCTAACAGCCAGAGCAGAAAGTCCTATGATGTCTTAACAACTGTGATATGTGCCTCCCCAGGGACAAATCCTTCATGTTAAAACCTATTGTTAAGAATGGAAGGAGAACTGATGCTATGACACCATTGGCTCACTTCCCAAGCAAGTGGTGGGAAGGAATATAGTCACAGAGCCAGATGCTCTCCTCAGCCTGGGGAAGGTGGGGACTGTGCCCACCTCTATCGACCCCGTGAGTTTTCCTCTTGGTCCCCGCTCGACTGCGCCTGGATTGAGTTGTTCCCCCCATGGAGAATCTTACTCGTCATTGGCTGACCAGCCATCTTTTGGGGTCAAACAGAGAGGCATGAAGCATAAGCACAAGGGTGAAGCAAGGTCCCAGGAAGGCACAGTCTCACAGACTCTTCTTTCTTTAAGGAAAGGTGTGGGGGGGACAGTCGGCTAGGCTGCTGTGTGACAACAAACTGTATTTCCTGAGTTACTAGATATTGAAATGTTTGTGTGTTGTTTTGTAGCTGAATAGTACTTTAGTGGAGTTTAAACTCCCTTAGTTTTCAGTGTGTGGGCTTTGCAAGCGTTGTTCCACTGTCTTCTAGTGTTGGATGTTGCTGCTTATTAATCTAAGTCAATATAAATTTTTTTCTTATAGGTTATCACTTAAGCCTTTTTTGTTTCAATGCCCAAAGAATTTTTTATCTTTTTTTACCCCTTCTTCTGCCCCCCTCCCCACTCCCGTTCAAGCCGTTGTTTCTCAGGCTAGTTGTGTAGGACACAGCTCCCTGGCCATGCTGGTGTTATGAGCCTTGTGCTCTCCGCCCCCAGAGGAGGTATTCGGTGAGTCATCAGCTCACAGCTGCTCAGGGCAGCTCTCCTGGCCTCTGGCCTCTCCTGGCCGCCCACAGCAGGGATGGCTGTTGTTCACAGTCTTAGCTGTGGAGGGCGCAGCTCACTGGCCCATATAGGAATCCAACAAGTGAGCACGGGGTTAGGAGCAGGGCGCTCCAACCACCAGTGCCACCAGGCTGGTCCGATTCTTTCTTTATCTTTACTTTATTTTATTTTATTTACTTATTTATTTATTTATTTATTTATTTATTTATTTAGTAGTTGTTTCCATTACTTGGCTATTGTAAATAATGCTGCAATGAACACAGGGGTACGTATATTTTTTCAAATTAATGTTTTCATAATTTTCAGATAAATACCCAGAAGAGAAATTGCTGATCCATCTACTGTACCTATTTGTATCTTTCAATCTATTTGTATCTTTGAATTTAAAGTGTGTCTCTGGTATGCATCAAGTATACCAAGCTTGGATGTCTAGTGCAGGTACAGGTTTCCTTTTCCTGCCCGCAGAGCCTGAGCCAGCACTACTATCCTGGGGCTTGCTGATCATAGTCCATTTGGGGACCCATGGAATCCCACACAGGTTAGCACCCAACTAGGGGATGCACTTCTCAGAGAAGGAGCAGTGGGATGAGGCCCTGACCATGGAATCCCCTGCTCATATCACATGTTACCTCACTGGGAGGCAGCCAGTCTACAGAACCCTTGAATGGCCGTTGGAAGGTGCAGCAGAAGCCCCAGCCTGGAGGAAACACTGTAATAGGATGGCATGCCATCCTTCAGTGTATTTGTTAGATCAGAGATCCCTATATGGGGCTGGGTCTCTGATAGGAATCAGGGGTTGGCAGCATTGCACCCAGTGATTCTCTGGGGGTTCTGTGCTTCTTATTCCTGCAACTCTGGGCTTTGCAGGGCTAGAGGTCTTCATCCCCAAAGGGTGCACACTCTTGCTCGGGGATACAGCAACGGTGCCATTGAATTGCACACTTATTGCTGCCATCAGGACACTTTGGACTCCTGCGCAAGATAAGTCGCCAACTTGGCAGGGACAGTTGATCAGCAAGAGGCCATAGGGCCACTTTCACACCACGGGAGCAGGGAGGAATCTGTGGAATGCAGATGGTCCCCTTGGCCACCTCCTGGTACTCCACACATCACTGTAACTGTGAACAGATATGTGCAGCAAACCCACTGTGAGAAGGGCATATTATCAATGGTTCGTGTTCCTCAGGGACGGAGCTTTGGGCCAACTACCAAGTAAGCCACCAAGCTATTCTGAGGGGAGAGCTGAGGATGAAGGAATGTAGAATAAAGAGTGGAGGAGGGAGCGGCCGGCCCAGTGGCTCAGGTGGTTGGAGCACCCCGCTCCTAACGCTGAGGTCACCCGTTCGATTCCCACATGGGCCAGTGAGCTGCACCCTCTGCAACTAGAATGAAGTCAGTGAGCTGCCGCTCAGCTTCCAGGTGGCCAGATGGTTCAGGTGGTTGGAGTGCATGCTCTCAACCACAAGGTTGCCGGTTCGACTCCAGCAAGGGATGGTGGCAAGAGATGGTGGGCTGTGCCCCCTGCAACTAACAACGCCAACTGGACCAGGAGCTGAGCTGCGCCCTCCACAACTAAGATTGAAAGGACAACAACTTGACTTCGAAAAAGTCCTGGAAGTACACACTGTTCCCCAGTAAAGTCCTGTTCCCTTTCCCCAATAGAAATAAATAAATAAGAATCATAGTTAAAATTCAGTGAGCACTTATGTGTCAGACAGCAAGCTAAGTACCTGACATGTGTTATCTCAGGAAATTCTCAAAAAATTACACACACGAAAAAAAAAGAGTGGAGGAGGGAGAGAATGGGCACCAGTTGTGGCCCTGAGACCCGCTGCAGCAACGGATCATACTTGTATGCACTTCAACAGTGATTATCTCCCAGTCATGGGATTCTAGGTGATTTTTATTTTCTTTGTTAATTGTTTTGGACTTTTTCAAATTTTCTGCATAGAGCATGTATTACTTTTTTTTTTTTTTTTTTTTTAATATTTTACTGGGGAAGGGGAACAGGACTTTATTGGGGAACATTGTGTACTTCCAGGACTTTTTTCCAAGTCAAGTTGTTGTCCCTTCAATCTTAGTTGTGGAGGGTGCTGTTCAGCCTCAAGTTGTTGTCCTTTCAGTCTTAGTTGTGGAGGGCACAGCTCAGCTCCAGGACCAGTTGCCGTTGCTAGTTGCAGGGGGCGCAGCCCACCATCCCTTGCAGGAGTCGACCTGGCAACCTTGTGGTTGAGAGGACACGCTCCACCAACTGAGCCATCAGGGAGGCAGCTCAGCTCAAGGTTCCATGTGCAATCTTTAGTTGCAGAGGGCGCTGCTCACCATCCCTTGTGGGACTTGAGGAGTTGAACAGGCAACCTTGTGGTTGAGAGCCCACTGGCCCATGTGGGAATCCAACTTGCAGCCTTCGGGGTTAGGTGCATGGAGCTCCAACAACCTGAGCCACCGGGCCAGCCCAGAGCATCTATTACTTTTGACAAATAGGAGAAGTATTTTATTTTACCAATCAGTCTATAGAAGTCTTTACATATATACTCAGGCTTTCCACTAAGGTGGCTCTAATAAACTGAAATGGAATCCATGTCTTAGGCCTTTGCAAGGCTTGTTTACACTCCACACAGAAACTCCAACACAGAAAATGACAATCCTCCTTTACTGGATGTAACAGATGTTGCCAGCTCTGGCCCAACCCTCACCCTCTTAGCACAGCTTTTCCATGTGGGATCTAAACCTCTCAAGATGCACTGGACCACTGCTAGGCTGCTCTCCCGGGCCACCACCCACATCCCAATTCTTCCTGGTTGATTTTATGGCCTGTGCATTAGGAAGGGGTCAGAGAAGGGGTACAGTTCACCCAGGGAAGGGCTTGCAGGCTTGATCACCCCTCCAGCTTCTCCATCCACACAGTGCCAGACCCGCAGAGGCTCTCAGGTGGGGCAGACGAAGGACAGGAGGAGGTCCACTTCATTGCCGACGATGAGCCGCCCTGGGTGGATGTTGTCGGGCACGGCCAGGCTAGAGGTCATTTCCCAGGCGTCCACAAAGGCCACACGGAGGTCGGCAAAGGCAGCTCGGAGGAGCCGGTTCACCTGCAGGGTGAACCAGTCGCTGCCATATACGGTCTTGTAGCCAGTGTTGGCCAGTTTGATGACCACGAGAGTGCCGGGCTCCCGGGCCAGCAGCGCAGCCACAGCTGCCCGGATCCCTGCCAGCCGTCGTGCAAAGATGGACGGAGGGAAGGTGGTGAAGTGGGCGCCCAGCCCCAGCACCACCACGGTGTGGGGACCCCCTGCCAGGCCCCCCAGCTCTCGGGCTACAGAGTGCAGGGAGGCCACTGGTGTGCGGGCGGAGCGCAGGGGCCAGCTGTGGGCCCGCCAGTGCAGCACTATGTTCCGAGTGGTCTCCACGGCCATCAGGGGCCCCGTCTGGTATGTGGCGTGCAGATCCATGGGCTTTAGGGCTGTGGAGAGGAAGAGAGAGGAGGCCTAGGAGTGAGTATAGGACTGTATACCATCCTCTTGTACAAATGAAATTTCTAGTCCCATATCCCAGGGCATAAGCATTCTGTCTCTAAACCCTAATGCTTACCCGCCCCACCCCCCAGTTTTCAAGGTTGCCAAGGATCTCACTATCATCCATCCTAACTCCTATTCAGTTTGCTCTTATTTCTCTAAGACATTTGACTTCTCCATGCTGAGTGACCTCTTCCAGAATCCTCTCTTTCTTGCCTTAACACTACATTATCCCATTTTTTTCTACCATTCTGGTCATTCTTTGCTCAATTGTCAGTTTCATATTTTCTTTGCATTCTGTAAATGTGGTATTCCCTAAAATTCTATCACTGTCATCCACTTTTCTTTACCATCTTCCCTTTGGGGAATTCATTCACTGCTACGTCCTCAGTTTCTCTCTAAGATCTGATGGCTTCCTGAGCTTTGATTCCACACTTCCAATTGCCCGGGCAATATTTTCTCTCTAATGGCCACCATGGTCTTGAATATTTTGTACATTGCCTGGATAGATGAATCTATCATTTTAGCACACATAAATCTCTCTCTATGTCCTGTACTTCCCCCTACTGTCCCACACCAGTCAGCTATTGTTTTGGTGACTTTCCAATGTTTTGTTGTTTTTTTCTTAGCTCTCCCTGGGGAGGCCGTTAGCCATATTTAATACCTCTCGGTGTCTCAGTCTGAACTCAAATAATTCACCAAGTCTCATTCATTATTCATTTTAAGGTTTCTTATGTGCAACTCATGCATCCACCTTTAGTTTAGACTCTTAGTAACTCTTGGCTGCATTCATCTAGCAATATCTTACAGGTACAAATTGGCACTGTTCTGGGTACAATGGTGAGAAAGAGACAGACATCCTTGCCCTCATGGAGATCACTGTTTCTTGGGAGAGAGAGATTTCCTGATGGAGAAGGGAGGTTGGAAATTTTGAGGAACTGAAAGGAGGCTGGTGCTCCTGCTGCATAATGAATGGCACGAGGTGAGGTTAAGATACAGGCAAGGTCTGGTCACGCAGTTCCTTATAGATCATGTTAATGATTTTGATTTTTGTCTCAAGTAAATTTAAAGTGAAGGTGAGTAGCATGATCCAATTTACATTTTAAAAAGCTTTTGCTTGCTTCTTTGTGAAAATCTGGGGTGAAATGGGGAGCCTGGTTTAAAGGACTCTGTGATAGGCTTGGCAATGGTCAAGGATGAGGAGAAATAGGGATAAAAGCAAGAGGGTGACATTTATATATATATATATATATATATATATATATATATATATATATACACACACACACACACACATATATATATTATTATATCTGTAATTTTTTTTCTTTTGGTAGCTAAATTTTTCCAACTTTGTAGAAGTATAATCAACAAATACAAATTACCTATATTTAAGGTGCACAACAGGATGTCTGAGAGGATTACCACAGTTAAACTAATTAACATATTTATCACCTTACTGTTACCATTTTGTATGTGTGATGAGAACACTTAAGATCTACCTTTTTACAACTTTCAAATGTACAATACAGAATTGTTGACTTCAGTCACCATGCTTTCATTAGATCTCCAGAACTTACTCATCCTGAATAACTGAAACAGATATATTTTTGATGGAGAGTAGACAGGATCAGATAACTGGAAGCTGGCATTACAAAACAGGAGGTATTAGTGAGTTCCAGGTTTCCAGTTTTAGCAGTTGGGAGATAATGCTATATGTTACCTTTTGCAAACGGTGCACTGTGAGACTTGGCCCACATACCCTGATGAAGACAATTTTAAAAAGTAATTTTAAAAGTTTTTAAAAAGTCTAAGAGAAGAATGCCAGAATTGGAGATCCAAGAGATTAGAGTTTTTCTTAACTGGGGGTATTTGTGAGTAAAGACACCAGAGATAGGAATACTTTCTGCTTTTGGCTGAGACCCCAAAAGACTGACCTGGGATCATTTTCCAATCCATGGAAGTTCACTGAAAGGCAGATATGTATTCTGGAGGCTTTGAGGGATGGATGTAGCATCCTCCAAAGGGGGAAAACCTAGTGTAACATTTCCTGTACTGGGCTAGAAACAGAAGAACTTCACTATGGATGGTGGTGTGTACTGTACTCCGAGGGATTATCTCACATGCAAGTTTAGATGGCTCACAAAACTTCCAACCTTGTTTCTAAACTGTAAGCACTCTTCTTAGATGTCTTCCAGAATGAAAACCCTTCTTCAACATAAAATAACATTGCGTTAGGTCTTACATTATACACAGAAGTATTTCGTCAAATAAAACATCCAGAAAACAATACAATATCACAAGACACTTCAAGAGGCAAAACAAAATAAGCTAAATGCATAGAGACAATAGACAACAGAAAGAAGCCATGGGGACTCCAGATACTGGAATTATCAGACACAAACTGTAAAGCAACTATGCTTACTGTGTTCAAGGGAATAAATGTCTAATTTGAAAATCTCAGCAATGAACCAGAAACTATAAAAGAGATATTGAAGATTTGAAAAAGAATCATCTAGAAATTATGGAAGTGAAAAATACAGTAACTACAATTTAGAACCAATAGGTGGGTTTAATAGCAGATTGGACACAACAAGAGAAAAGTAGTGAGTTGATACACAGATTGGAAAGAAAGACCCAGAATGAGTGAAGAGGGAAATAGATGAAAAGCACAGAAGAGAGGGAAGCTACAGAGAAGAGAGTGAGAAAAATAGAGCACAATTTAATTGGAGTCTCAGAGAAAACGATGAAAAAGAAGAAGAGATAATATTTGAAGAGACTGTGGCTGAGAATTTCCCAGAAACAATTAAAAACATAATGAAAGGTATCGATCTACTGTTTCAAAGATCCCAACAAAGCCAAAGTAGAATTTGTTGAAAAATCCATATCTAATCACATTTGATTGAAAATATAAAAAAAAATCAAACGAAAAATAACTGAAGACAAAAATTACCAATGCCAGGAATAGAATAGAGGCTACCACTAGACTCTGCAGACATCAAAGTATAATAAGGGAGTAGTACAAACAACTCTACACACACAATTTTGACATCTTAGATGAAATGGACCAATTTACTAAAAAGCACAAATTATTACAACTCACCTGATATGTAATAGATAATTGGAATAGCACTATAACCATTAAGAGAAATGTCAGAAACTTAACCAAATGCAATGTGTGTACCTTGCTTGACAGTAGCAGAAAAAAGATAAAGCATGCAAACAGTTACCAAAGAAAGTTGATACAGACCTTCAGGCAACTAGGAATAAGAAAATTTTCTTCATAATGATAAAAAGTTCAATTTTCCAGGAATTTGTAATAACTCTAAATAGCTATGCATCTAATAATATAGCATTAAATAAATAAATAAGGCAAATTTCAAAATTCACATGGAAAAGTGGGAAAAATCACAATCATTCTGGGAGATTTTTATACATGTCTCTTAATAACTGGTAAAGTAAATAGACCACAATTAGTAATGATGTAAAGATTTGAACAACATGATTTAAAAACCATCCCTATTTACACACTGAAACTATCAATTCCAGAATACCTATGTGGAATATTTAGAAAATTGATTGTATACTGATCCAAAAAGTGAGTTTTCATCAAATCTCAAAATATTTCAAAATTTAAAAATATGTCCTCTGGTCACAATGCAATTACATTAGCAATCAATAACTAAAATAGTATTAACCGAAAGATATAGCATGTTCAAACATCTCAGTTGTAACCACATTGAACTGCAGGTTCAATATAATCACAATTAAAATCACAACAGGAAAAAGTTTTTTTTTGAATTCCACAAGTTGATTAAAAGAGTCATATGGCAGAACAAAGGGCCAAAACAAAGGCCAAGGCTCTTTTAAAAAAGAGTAGAAATGGAGGTCCTGTCCACCAGAAATCCAAAATTATTACAACACTATAGTAATAGAGACTGGGTGGTATTGGTGCTGAGACAAGCAAATAGATTCACTAAACAGAATAGAGATCCCCCAAACAGACATACATAAGGACACCTGCTTCATGACGAAGATGCCCTGCAGAGCTATGGGGGAAAGATGGCTTCTCAGTCAGCAGTGCCAGGTCAGTCAGATACCCCAATATCCAAACTCAAAAAAAAATAAAAAATAAAAAGGTGTTCTCTCATGACTAATCAGAAAAATTCACATGAAAACCACATAAGCCACTACTACACACCCATAATTTTTGTCAAATATTAAAAAATGATAATATCGAACGCTGGCAAGAATGTGGAACAACAAGAACCGCTGGTGAAAGAGTAAACTGGTAGAACCACTTTTTAATAATTGGTAGAATCCAAAAAGTCTAAAGATACACCTATTCTCTGATCATCAAAATAATCACCAGGTGACATCCAACAAAAACACAAACTCATGTGGACTTAAAGTTACTTGTACAAGAACATTTATAGCAGCATTTTTCATGATAGTCCTATCAACAGTAGAATGTAAAACTGTAGTGTGATATAATCATACAACTAAATACCATGTAGCAGTGAAAAGGAATGAGTGACAATCCCTTGAAAGAATATAGATGAATTTTATATACAAACCCCCCGCCCCAGACACAACAGAAATCATAGTGTACGTTTTCATTTCTATGAAGTTGGAAATCAGGCAAAATTCATCTCGTATATTGTTTAGGAATGCCTAATAAGTTGGCAGAACTATAAAGAAAAACAAGGGCTTAAATATTAGAACAGAATAAAGATTTCTAGAATAATGGGAGAGAGAGAGAGGGAGTTATAACTTGGAGGAGACATGGTACCAGGAAGGCTTCTGGAGTGAGATTCTCATTCTCTTTCTTAATGGGGGTGGAGGTTATATGGGTGATCATTTTATAACAATGGAAACTGCTTTATGAATTTTCTATGTTATATTTTATAATAAAATTTTTAATAAAATTATGCACACTGATTAATATACAAGGTCTATCAATTAATTTCACAAATCTGCCACCTGTGCTTATATTGGAAGCACCACACAAACAGCTCGGTAAGGTTTCCTACCCTTGGTATGTCAATATCTCACAGATGTGTTCGTGTCGATATGTGACGGTGTCTTGTTGAGTGGCATTCATTATTGTTGTTGTGTGTTTTTGTGCCGTCGTGAGAATGTCTGAGCTTGAATTAGAGCAATGAACAAACGTTAAATTTCTTGTAAACTTGGCAAGAGTGGAAGTGAAATCAGGGACATGCTAGTCCAAATTTATGGAGATAATACCATGAAGAAAACAACAGTGTACAAATGGACTAAAAGTTTTTTTTGAGGGCAGAGAACACGTCACTGATGATGAGAGGTCAGGGCGGCCAGTAACGAGCAGAACTGATGAAAACATTGCAAAAATTGTCTAATTGTGCGTCAAAATCATCGACTGACTTGGAGAAGCATAGTAGACCAAGTAAACATCAATAAAGAAACAGTTAGGAAACTCTGAAGTGAAAATCTTGGCATGAGAAAAGTGTGTGCAAAAATGGTCTTGAAGGAGCTCACTGATGAACAAAAGCAAAGGAGAGTTGAAGTTTGCCAAGACCTTTTGGAGAGGCAAGACGATGTTTTCGGCTGTGTTATTACTGGTGATAAAAAATGGATGTACCAATACGACCCTGAAACGAAGCATCTAAGTGCACAACGGAAGTCAGCCAATTCTCCATGACCAAAAAGTACACTCAGTCTAAATCAAAATTCGAAACAATGTTGCTAACCTTTTTTGATATCAGAGGGATTATTCATTATGAATTTATACCAACTGGACAAACAGTTAACCAAGTTTACTATTTGGAAGTGCTAAAAAGGCATTGAAAAAGTTAAGACAACCTGAACTTTTCACCAACAATTCATGGCTCTTGCATCACGACATTGCACCAGCTCATGCCACACTGACTGTGAGTAAGTTGTAGCTGGTAAACAGATCATTGTATTGGAACACCCTCCCTACTCACCTTACCTGGCCCCCATTGACTTTTTTTTACCTGAAGATAAAGGAAATATTGAAAGGAAGACATTTTGATGACATTCAGGACATCAAGATTAATACAACCACAGCTCTGATGGCCATTCCAGAAAAAGAGTCCCAAAATTCCTTTGAAGGGTGGACTAGGCACTGGCATCAGTGCGTAGCTTCCCAAGGGGAGCACTTCAAAGGTGACCGCAGTGCTATTCAGCAATGAGGTATGTAGCACTTTTCCTGGATGAGTTCGCCAACTAAATTGTCTGTTCTCATATGCTGATGGGAATGTGAGGGAAATTATGCTGTTGAGAGGGAAGGTGATTTAGGAGGAAGGAGAGAAATTGGCAGAGAGATGTCCTTGAATGGGCAAGAGGGGAGGAGACCTAGAACTGAAGTGGAAGGAGCATGGAGAGTTCATTTTCAAAAACAGGTGGCAATACAGAGAATACTAGCACAGATGCTGGTAAGAGAGGAAATGTGGTGGTGGAAATCTGGAATTTCACTTCTGATTGCTTTGTTTTGTTAAGAAAATATGAGGGTCAGCAGCTGACCATGAGGATGAAGGTTTCGGGAAAGGAGAAGCTGTGACATCGTCAACAAGGCCGGGGGTTCGGTCGTCCAGGACAGTGGCTCTCCAACTTCGGTGCCCATCAGCATCACCTGGAGACTTGTTGAAACACAGACTGAGCATCTCCCCAGAATTTCTGATTCAGTAGGTCTGGGATGGGTCCTGAGAAGTTGTGTTTCTAACAAGCTCTCAGGTGATGCCAATGCAGCTGGTCTGGGGACCACGTTTGAGAACTGCTGGGATTACTGTGCAACATTAGTGCATCCTAGAGGTTTGTGGTCATGATTTCAAGTGAACAGTCAGCATGGTGGAGTGAAACTACCTCAGACGCATCTTTCCTGACCATTCTATCTTCCTCTGCCTCACTATCTTCTACTTTCACAGTATTTTTTCTCACAGAACTTCTCACTATCTGTGACTTGTTTCTGAGTCTTTCCATTAGCGTTTATGCACAACAAAACAGGAATGTTAGTATTTTTGTTGTTGGTCACTGTTATGTTGTCATAACATAGAACAGTGCCTGAATATCACAGGTGCTCAATAAATATTTATCAATGAAAAACAAGAAAGGATGGAAGGAAGGAAGGAAGGAAGGAAGGAAGGAAGGAAGGAAGGAAAGAAAAAAGGAACGAAGACGAGAGACAGGAAAAACAAATTACCACACAAGCAACTCAATTATCGTATTAGTTTTGACTATTAATAGAAAAATATTTACATAATTATAAATATAAACACTGTGCACTGATATGTCTAAAATTAACATAAATGCAATGGAAAAGTGGGAAGGGGAGGCTAGCTAGGTGCTTACCACAGTATTTTCTTTTCCTGACGACTATATTTCCCAAATTCTCTGTTTGGACCGTGACTGAATTGTAGTCGTTGGAATGTGAGCAGTAAAGATGTACGCCACTTCCATGCCTGGACATAAAACACCCATGCAATTCTCTGTTCTCTCTCCCTCTCCCTTTTCCTCTCTTTCTCTGTCTCTTTCTCATCATCAGTGGGTTGGGTACAGAGGATCCAGTAGTGATCTCGGGAGGCCCCAGGGGACAGTGGACACATAGGATGAAAGGAACCTGGATTCTAGAGTCACCGCTCTGAGGACAACAGTGTGGAAGCCTGCTCCCAAACACTGGACTTTGGCTGAGTCCAACTTTCAAGCAACTGAAATTCTAGGGTTATTTTTATTTCAGCAAAAAAGAGAAATGTCAAAAATGGACTCATTAGGAATTGCTAGTGTATCAGTCAAGGTTCAATCAGGAAAAAGAAATCACACGTTAGTTTGAACAAGGAAAATTAATGTAAAGAATTATTAACTATAATAGGGGAAAGGGAATTCTAAAGAATACTATAATGATGAGGAAGAGAACCTGAATTCTGGAATAATTCTTTAGCTTACTAATGTGCTCTAAAGTAGTATCCTCTGCTCTTTATTCCTTCTTCAGAGTTTTTAAAGGATATTTTCATTTGCAAAATGTCTAGTTGGTTCTTTGTAATATACAAGGAATTCAAAGTAACATATACCTTGATTAAAATACAATTGACCTCAGGAGGGATCCGAGTTTCCCTTCCCACTTGGTAGCAACATGGCATGAAACAGGTGGAGTGAAGAAATGCCAGTTGGCCCTGTGCTTGCCCACCCCGGTGTCAGTAGGGCAAAGTGTGGAGCTAAACGTAAACTTGTACCTTCACCCGGTGGCAACAAGGCCGTGGAATTGGTGCTCCATGTTCACTGGGGTGGCATCAGCCGGACCCAAAAGGGAGCTGAACATACACCTGGACCCGCATGCTACACCTACGCAGGGTAAGTACTGGCTGAAAAGAACAAAGGTGAAATAGGACCCAAAGTCTCAAAGCATAATACCCACAATGTCCAGTAAACAACAGAAAATCGTTCATCATACCAACAATCACAATATTCACAAATTTGAATAAGAAAAGACTATTATAAAGTGTCAACACCAAGATTACTCAGATGTTGGAATTATCTGACAAGGATTTTTAAAGCAGCCAACATAAAAAATGCTCCAATAGCCAGTATGAACACTACATAACTATTAGTATAGCTAAAATTTAAAATACCGACTTTTCCAAGTATGGGTGACAATATAGAGCAACTGAGAGTCCTATCCAGTGATGGTGGAAACATAAAGTGCTATAGCAAGTTTGGACAAGTTTGGCAGTTTCTTACAAAATTAAACATATACCTACCATATGATCTAGACATTCCATATTAAGGTATGTACTCAAGAGAAATGAAAGCACATGCCCATACAGACACTTGTGCACAAATATTCATGGCAGCTTTATTTGTAATACCTAAAAACTGGAAACAACCCAAATGTCCATCAACAGATGAACGGATAAATAATGGTATATCCATCCATACAATGGAATACTACACAACAACAAATGGGGAACGAACTATTGCCACATTCAGAAATGTGAATGAATTTCAATAAAATTATGCTGAGTGAAAGAAGCCACACACAGAAAAGAGTACACATTGTATGCTTCCATTTATATGAAGTTCTAGCAAATGCAAACTAAGCTAAAAAGACAGAAAGCAGATGTGTCGGTTGCCTGGGGACAGAGAAGGGTAAAAGGGAGGGATTAGCAAGGACTACCAGGAAAGCTTTCTGTGTGGTGGATCTGTTAATTGTCTTATGTGTGGACATTGTTTTCCAGATGTACATACTCGTATGTTATAATTTATCAAGCTGTCCACCATAAATATATGCTGTTTACGACTTGTCAGTTACACCTCAATAAACTGTTTAAAATGAAGGGGAACCTCAAATTAGGCCTAGTGACTGAGGGTGACGATATGGTACATTTCTAAACTTTGTAGGAAGACAGGATTGTATCTGCACTACCCACCCGAGATTGGAGATAATATGTTTAAGTGGACTTTCCTCACACACCTGGTAAGTAAGGGCCACAATTAGCCGGTTGCTAACTTCACAAAAGAGTTCACAGAGATTATGACCACTGAATAGTGGGCCAAGTCCAACAGGCATTCAGGCTAGCTCTGCTGTTCTACCTTCCCACTCAGGTATCTTCAAGACTTGTAGTAACTTTGGAGTAGGTACTAGATGCTAGGACATAATTTTATTTAAAATAACCACTATAGATGCTAAGTGTTTATTTTTCTTTTCTAAATGAGAGGTTATTCACAAGTTCTTTCTGTGATAATTTTCTGTTTTCCATTAATCTTGACTTTTTAGAAAAATGGCACACATGGAAGATTTGAGATTGGATTAAATTAACTTTGGAGGGTCTGAGAAAATGACGCTCATTCAGCAAAAGTCACTCAGGTTTTAGGTGCTAAGAGAACCATAGCTCTATCAGCTGCTGGTCAAGACACAACAGTGAGGCAAAGGAACGAAAGAGAGAAAAGAGAGGAGGAGAGGGGAAGGGATGGAAAAAGGAGGGAGGAAGAAATTGAGGAAGATAGGGTACAAAAATCTGAACTTTATTTCTCTCTTGTTAATTTTACTTAAGACAGAAAATGCGGATTTTATTTAAAAACTAAATTGGGGCCTCTTTTTGTATTATCAGAAATTGTATTATTTGAAAGTTTTTTTTTAGTGCTGTCATATGAGTTCATTACATAACTTCTGGTCAACCAAACTGGAAAGGAAGCTTGGTGATGATAATTACATTCTCAGCTCTGATTCCTTTGCTCATTTGCCCTTGGAAAATTCCCAGGGTACTGCCCCAACCTCTGCAACATAGGAGTCTTGTCTCTCAAAGCCCTTCCTGTTCACCTCTTCCTTCCTGAGGCTCCAGGTGTCCTGCCCTCTCCCCTCAGGGCCACTCACAGGGCACTTTGTCACGCAGATACTCCCACCACTGCCGAAGCGTGGAGTCTCCCATCATGTGGACAACGTGGCCAGCCAGGCAGCCCAGGATGCTGTCAACAGTGGGGAAGGAGCGGCTGGAGCAGGACAGCGAGTGCCACACTTCTTGGTGGTAGAAGCCAGAGGGTTTTGTGGCCGGGAGCCCAGGATGGCATGGGGCCCGTGGGGACAGGGCTACAGGAAAGGGGAAAACAGAATACAGCTAACGTTTATAAATTACAAAATGCCAGGTGCTCCTCTATGCTCTTTACATGCATTATATTATTTCATTTACTCTTTGACAAAAATCCATGAAGTAGTATTCTTATCTTCATTTACAAGTGGGGACACTGAGGTCCTGAATTACTAATCAATTTACCCATCAGCAAGAATAGTGACTGGCAGAGATAGCATTTTAACCCCAAAAGTCTGACTTTATGGCCCATGTTACTAACCACTATGCTATACTGTCCTATCGGGGGGCTGGGGCTCAACTCCCAATCAAGGAATAAAACCCCTCCAAGTCTATTACCCACCCAAACCCCAGCATATGCCAGCCCCACTCACCCAGGCTGCTGTCCCCTGGGGCTGCCATTCTGACCTGGATTGGAGAAATGCCCTGAGGGAGCTCGATGTCTGTCACTTTCCTGGAGAAACACCAAAAGTGAGCATTGAGGGAGGGTGACCAGGTGAAAGCTGGAGACCAGTATGAGCATATGATGGTTGACTTGTGATTTCTACTCTAAGTCCAAAGAGTTTGAGGTAATTACAATACAATTAGCACGTTCAGACTGTGAAGCAATTACAATGAAGAGTCCAAAAATAATGGAAGGAAGAGAAAATCATATCAAGAATCTGGACCTTCTGCAATCAATCTACACTTTGTCTCTCAGTCTAATAACAGTCCAGCTAATGAAAGAACATCGAATCTGGGTTGCGTAGCTCTCCTTTTCTGATAAATGGAGGTACACAAGCATGCCAGGAAAGACAAACATCCTGGCACTAAATTCTGGAAGAAACACAAAGCAGAATAATTTTTTGTTATGTGAAAACTCACAAAGAGCACCGTGTGGAATAACCAGGCTAATATCAACATTCGTAAATCATGTTGCTAGTATATACCCTTGATATGATGTGATGAAAATGTAAATTTATCTCTGTGATGTTCCTCCTCCAAGCTCATAATCCACCTCTAATTACACCAAAAACATCAGATAAATTTCAACAGAGAGGAATACTACAATACGTGTATAATTAACCAATGCTCCTCAAAACTGTCAAGGTCAAAAAAGACTTCATCAAAATGGTGGCGTGAGGTGAGCCTCTGTAAATCTCCCTTGGAATTTACAACCAATCGAACAACTATAACTCCACAAAGGACTCCCTGCACAGCAAACAGGCAAGACGAAGAGGCCCACTACTGAATTCACCTAAAGGTGGGGTAATTCCGCGAGTGGGGGAAGAGGGAAGGGAGAAGTGCGGAGACGGAGCGCGCGGGCGCAGGACGCAGACCTAGCTCAGTGCTGCAAGCTCGCTGCATCCCAGAACTACTGCAGCTGCAGGACAGGGAAGAACTCGGACTACTAGGGCTCTGCTTATGGCCCACAGGGCTGAGGGGGCAGCATATAACACGGCTGAACCCAACGCTCACGGCAGAGACCTCAGAGAAGAGACTGAGGGAAGAAGGCTGAAAACGGTGGTTTAAGTCCTCACTGCTGCAGAGAACTGAAGCCTGAGGCACTGAGACTAGCTGCCCCCTCCTGGCCCTCCCAGAGCTCACCCCCCGACCCCACCTGCCTGGTGCTAGAAGCGGAACAGTAGCAGTGTCAGATCAAAACAACAGAATATTTGCTTTTCTGGGAACTGTGGACCGCAGACACAGATTCACAGCCCAACTAGTTCTGGCAAAGGGGAGGGAGCTGTGGAAACAGGACTGGCTGTGGTGATGGTCACTGCTATTGCTCTGGGCCACCTCTCAAAACTCACCCCGTCCCTGGCCACACCTATCTGGGCAGATCCCTGCAGGAGTAAACAGTACTGCTGAAACATATGGGTTCTGAATCTGGTGCAGGAAGAGCTTTGGAACTTCAGAAGCTCTCCGCATACCTACCAGGACACTGTGCCCTGTGACCAAGGCAAACTATTAATAGAGGAGAAGCCCATCTCCCAGGGAATCCCCCCATTGTGTGAGAAGCTGGAAGAGTGCAGAGAAAATATAGCACTACCGTGTGAGAGAGAAAAACAAGGATGCAGTCTCAGAGGAAATAAAACAGTCTAACCACAAGTACTAGAAAAGAAACGAAAGACCTCTTTCTATAAACCTGCTGCAGAAGCCACTCCTGTAGCTATCTAGGAAGAGAAATAATAAATCAGTAATTGCCATGAATAACCAAGGCAACAACACAGCTCAGGAAGAAAGAGAAAAGTCTCCAGAAAAGGAACTTAACGATATGGAAATATGTGACTTAAATGACAGAGAACTCAAGATTGCAGTTCTGAAAAAACTCAACAAGAGGCAAGAAAACACAGATAGGCAGTTAAATGAACTCAGAAACACAATCAAAGAACAGCGTGAGCATTTTATGAAAGAGATTGAAATTTTAAAAAAGAATCAAATAGAATTTCTGGAGATTAAGAACTCAATAGAAGAAATTAAGAATGAAATAACCAACTTAGGTAGTAGAGTTGACCAGATGGAGGAAAGAATCAGTGACATCGAAGATAGAAACCTGGAAATTACACAGATGGAAGAAGAAAGAGACTTGAGACTGAAAAGAAATGAAAGAACTCTACAAGAACTTTCTGACTCCATCAGAAAGCAATATAAGAATAATGGGCATACCAGAAAGAGAAGAAAGAGAAGGGAACAGAGAATATATTCAAATTGTTGATGATAACTTCCCAAACTTGTGGACAGAACTGGATTCAAGAATCCAAGAAGTAAATAGAACACCTAATTACCTCAATCCCAACAGGCCTTCTCCAAGGCACATTGTATTGAAGCTGTCTACAATCAACGACAAAGAAAGAATCCTCAAGGCAGCCAGGGAAAAGAAGACAGTAACCTACAAAGGAAAGCCCATTAGATTATCATCAGATTTTTCAGCAGAAACTCTACAAGCCAGGAGGGAGTGGAACCAAATATTCAAACTATTGAAAGAGAGAAATTATGAGCCAAGAATAATATATCCAGCAAAGGTATCCTTTAGATATGAAGGAGGAATAAAGACCTTTCCAGACATACAGAAGCTCAGGGAATTTATTAACGCAACCTGCACTACAAGAAATACTAAAGGAGGCTATTCGACCACCATCAACAGGGACAATTTGTGGCAAACAAAAAAAAAAAAAGGGGGAGAGTAAAGGCCTGAATCGGAATATGGGAATAGAGAAAGTAAGCATGCTGAAGAAAATGGAATACTCTAAATATCAAACTTTCTTTACATAAACTTAAGGGTAACCACTCAAAAAAAATCCAGAACTGAAATATATACTGTAATAAAAGAAGAAATAGAGGGAAACATGATAGAATACCACCACACAGAAATAATAGACAACAACAAAAAGGCAAAGAAACCATGGAGATACAATCTTACCAGAAAACTAAAGATAGAATGATAGAAAATCCTCACATATCAATAATCACCCTAAATGTAAATGGACTGAACTCACCAAAGTCACAGAGTAGCAGATCGGATCAAAAAACTAAACCAAACCATATGCTGTCTCCAGGAGACACATCTCAGCTACAAGGACAAGCATAGACTCAAAGTGAATGGGGGAAAATTGACACTCCAAGCAAATGGTATCCAGAGAAAATCAGGTGTAGCCATAATGATATCAGATGAAACAGACTTCAAGGTTAAAAAGATAACAAGAGACAAAGATGGACATTTCATAATGGTAAAGGGATTATACAACAAGAAGACATATGAGTCATCAATATTTATGCCCCCAATCAGGGAGCACCGAACTATACCAAGCAACTACTAACAGAACTAAAGGGAGAAATTGACCAAAACACAATTATACTAGGGGACTTAAATACATCATTGACAGCTATGGATAGATCATCCAAACAGAAAATAAATAACGAAATAGCAGCCCTAAATGACACATTAGATGAAATGGACATAATTGACATATATAGAGCACTTCATCCTAAAACATCAGACTATACATTCTTTTCTAGTGTACATGGAACATTCTCAAGGATAGACCATATATTGGGACATAAAATCAGCCGCAGCAAATTTAAGAAGATTGAAATCATACCAAGCATATTCTCTGATCACAAGGCTTTGAAATTGGACATCAACTGCAAAAAGAAAGCAGGAAAAACACAAATACATGGAGATTAAACAATATACTTTTAAAGAACGACTGGGTAAAAGAAGAAATTAGAGGAGAGATAAAAAGATACATAGAAACAAATGACAATGAAAACACATCCTACCAAAATTTTGGGGATGCAGCGAAAGCAGTTTTAAGGGGTAAATTTATATCATTACAGGCCTATCTCAAGAAACAAGAAAATCCCAAATAAATAACCTCATGTTACACCTTAAAGAACTAGAAAAAGAAGAACAAGTGAAACCCAAGGTCAGCAGAAGAAAGGAAATAACAAAAATCAGAGCAGAACTAAATGAAATAGATAACAAAAAGGCAATAGGAAAAATTAATGTGACAAAGAGCTGGTTCTTTGAAAAGATTAACAAAATTGACAAATCCTTGGCTAGACTCACTAAGATAGAAAGAGAGAAGACACTAATTAACAAAATCACAAATGAAAAAGGGGAGGTTATCACGGACTCCACAGAAATACAAAGGATCATCCAAAATACTATGAAGGAATATATGCCACCAAATTCAATAAACTAGAAAAAATGGACAAGTTCTTAGAAACATATAGCCTTCCAAGGCTGAACCATGAAGAACCGGAAAATCTAAACAGACTGATCACCAGTAACGAAATTGAATCAGTCATCCAACACCTTCCCAAACGCAAAAGTCTGGGACCACATGGCTTCACTAGTGAATTCTACCAAACCTTCAAAGAGGATCTAATACCAATCCTGCTCAAACTCTTCCAAAAATTGAAGAAGCGACAGTACTCCCTAACTCATTTTATGAGGCCAACATTACCCTGATACCAAAACCTGGTAAGAACACAAAAAAGAAAACTACAGACCAATATCTCAGATGAATACAGCCGCAATATCCTAAACAAAATTTTAGGAAATCAAATACAACAATGCATTAAAAAATTATTCATCACGACCAAGTGGGGTTCATCCCGGGGCACAAGGATGGTTCAATATACAAATCCATCAATGTGATACATCACATAAACAAAATAAAGGACAAAAATCATATGATTATATCAATTGATGCAGAAAAAGCATTTGACAAGATACAACATCCATTTATGATTAAAAAGTTAATAAGATAGGTATAGAAGGAAAATACCTTAACATAATAAAGGCCATATATGACAAGCCCTCAGCTAATCTCATAATTAATGGTGAAAAACTGAACCCCTTTGCTCTACGTTCAGGAACATGACAGGGCTGTCCCCTATCACCTCTGCTTTTCAACATAGTGTTGGAAGTCCTTGTCAGAGCAATCAGGCAAGAGAAAGAAATAAGAGGCATCCAAATTGGGAATGAAGAAGTTAAATTGTCACTCTTTGCAGATGACATGATGCTATATATAGAAAACCCTAAAGACGCCACCAAAAGCTATTACAAACAATCAACGATACAGTAAAGTTGCTGGCTACAAAATCAACGTACAAAAGTCCATTGCATTCCTATATGCTAATAGTGACTCAGAAAAAGAAATACAAAGAACAATTCCTTTTGCAATTGCAGCAAAAAGAATAAAATACCTAGGAATAAACTTAACCAAGGATGTGAAAGACCTATATGCTGAAAACTATAAGACATTTTTGAAAGAAATTGAAGAAGACACAAAGAAATGGAAAGACATTCCATGCTCATGGATTGGAAGAATCAACATAGTTAAAATGGCCATATTACCCAAAGCAATATACAGATTTAATGCAATCCCCATCAAAATCCCAATGGCATTTTTTAAAGAAATAGAACAAAAAATCATCAGATTTGTTTGGAACCACAAAAGACCGAAAACCAAAGCAATCTTAAGAAAAAGAACAATAATGGAGGTAATACACTCCTGACTTTCGCTTGTACTACAAGGCTACAATCATCAAAACAGCATGGTATTGGCAAAAAACAGACACATAGACCAATGGAATAGAATTGAGAACCCAGAAATAAAACCACATAAATATGGACAGATAATTTTGACAAAGAAGCTAAAACATACAATGGAAGAAAGACAGCCTCTTCAATAAATGTTGCTGGGAGAATTGGATAACCACGTGCAAAACAATGAAACTTGACTGCTATTTGTCACCATGTACCAAAGTTAATTCAAAATGGATCAAAGACTTAAGCATAAGACCTGACACAATAAACTGCATAGAAGAAAACATAGGTACTAAACTTATGGACCTTGGGTTCAAAGAGCATTTTATGAATTTGACTCCAAAGGCAATGGAAGTAAAAGCTAAAATAAACGAATGGGACTATATGAAACTTAAAAGCTTCTGCACAGCAAAAGAAACCATCGACAAAATAAAGAGGCAACCAACTGAATGGGAGAAGATTTTTGCAAACAGTGCCTCCGATAAGGGGCTAATATCCAAAATATACAAGGAACTCATGAAACTTAACAACAAAAAAACAAACAACCCAATTGAAAAATGGACAGAGGACCTGGAGAGACATTTCTCCAAAGAGGACATGCAAGTGACAAATAGCCATATGAAAAATGCTCAACATCACTAATCATCATAGAAATGCAAATAAAAACCACAATGAGATATCACCTCACCCCAGTCAGCATGGCTATCATCAACAAGACAAATAGTAACAAGTGTTGGAGAGGCTGTGGAGAAAAAGAACCCTCAGACACTGCTGGTGGGAATGCAGACTGGTGCAGCCGTTATGGGAGGCAGTGTGGACGTTCCTCATAAAATTACGAATAGAATTACCGTATGACCCAGCAATCCCTCTCCTGGGTATCTAACCCAAAAAATCTGAAAACATTTATCCATAAAGACACGTGTGCTCCAATGTTCATTGCGGCTTTGTTTATGGTGGCCAAGACATGGAAACAACCAAAATGTCCTTCGATAGATGAATGGATAAAGAAGTTGTGGTATATATACACAATGGAATACTATTCGACAGTAAGAAAAGATGATATAAGAACATTTGTGACAACATGGATGGATCTTGAGAGTATGATGCTAAGCGAAATAAGTCAGAGAGAGAAAACAGAGAACCATATGATTTTACTGATATGTGGTATATAAACCAAAAGCAACAAAAGAACAAGACAAACAAATGAGAATCAAAAACTCATAGACACAGGCATTAGTTTAATGGTTACCAGAGGCTAAGGGGAGCGGGGAGTGGGTGATGAGGATAAGGGGGATCAAATATATGGTGATATAAGGAGAACTGACTTTGGGGGGTGAGCACACAATGAGATTTATAGATAATGTAATAGAGAATTGTACACCTGAAATCTATGTAATTTTACTAACAATTGTCACCCCAATAAATTTTTTTAAAAAAGCTGTCAAGGTCATCAACAACAGGAAAAGTATGAGAAAATGTCACAGCCAAGAAAAGCCTTGGGAGACATGACAACTAGATATAATATGGTATTCTGGATTGGATCCTGGAACAGAAAAAGGACATTAGAATAAAACTAAGGAAAGCTAAATAAACCATGGATTTTACCTAATAATAATGTATCAATATTGGTTTTTTAATTGTAAGAGATATAACACACTACTGTAAGATGTTAATGATAGGAAAATTGTGTGGGAAAGTGGGTATGAGAACTCTGCACAATCTGCTCGATTTTGTAAATCAAAACCATAAACTCTGGTAATAAGAAAATTCCAACAATTCCACACACAGGTGTTTATCTAAGAGAAATGAAAATATTTGCCCACAAAATTGTTTTAGGCAAAAATTGTTAAAGTTGCGCAATTGACAGCAACTTTATTCATAATAGTCAAAATCTGGAAACAACTCAAATGTTCATCAAGAGGTGAAAGGATAAACAAACTGTGGTCTATCCATACAATGGAACACCATTCATTAATAAAAAGGAGAAAATTACTGATATGCAACAATATGGATGAATCTCAAAAAACATTTTACTGAGCAAAAGAAGTCAGATACAAGAGTACAAACTGCATGATTCTATTTTTATGCAATTCTAGAAAAGGCAAAACTAACATATACTTTCAGAAAGGAAACCAGTGTTTGCCTGGGCTTGGGGTGGGTGAGGGAACTTGACTGTGAAGGGACACAAGGGAATCTTCAGAGATGGTGGAAATATTCTGTATCTTGACTGTAGCGACAGTTAAACAGGTGTACACTTTTATAAGAACTCATTGACTTGCACATTTGTAACAAATACATTTCATTGTATATAAATTACATCTCAATAAACTATATTTAAATTTTTTATCAAAACAAAAAATTCAGACAATAGGATTATGAGCTGCTGAGTAGTCTATAATTAAATAAATAGCTATTAAGAATACATATTTGTAGCACGAATGTATGCGTGAACTGCTGTCTCTAAAATTCATGGGCTAGAGTTCCACTGAGGCAGGAAATGCTGTTGGGTGATCTTTTTGTGTGTTTCCACCTACCTGTCTCTCCCAGTCCTCAAAGCTGAGCTTGGCCCCTTACCTGTCTTTCTTCCTTCACTTCCCAAGGCAGGGGAGAGAGGGGCAGGGGCAACATGTTAATTTACAGGAGCTTTCTCAACATTAACTCCGTTACCAGAAAATATGTCAACCGGCACCCATCCTGACCTCCTACTCGCCCCATTTTGGAGAAGAGGTGCCACTGTACCCTAATGCTACCTCCTTCTGCAGCTTTTAGATTGCACCACTTTCTTTCCTCCTCCTCCTCCTCCTTCTTTTTTGCACCATCTTCAACTTCTGCCCCCCAGTTCTTTTTCCCGAGAATATAAACATAATCACATCTGCTGCACTGAATGAAGCACCTCTTCCACTACCTCTCCCTGTATCTACAACTCAGTCAGGTTCCTTTCCTTCAAAGGACAACTTCTTGAAAGACTCATCTGACCTTGTTATCTGCCTTATTTTTCTACTTTTTATGCACATTGTTAAAGTTACTTTATTATGTAGTCAACATCCAGCTCTAGAGGATCTTAACATTTAGCCAGGTTTGAACTAGATCTCTCTTTAGATAGAAATAAATAAATCACTAAATAAAAAATGTTGGGGAGTGTGCAGAAAAACTGGAACTCTAAGACGTTGTTGGTGGGAATGTAAAATGGTATGGCCACTCTAGAAAACAGTTTGGCAGTTTCTTATAAAATTAAATATCCACTAATTACATAACCCAGCAATTGCACACAGACATTTATTCCAGAGAAGTGAAAACATGTTCTCATAAAAATCTAAGTATGAATATTTATGGAAGCTTTACTTACAATAGTCAAAAACTGGAAACAACCCAAATGTCCTCAATGGATGAATATTTAAAAAAACTGATATGATGAAATACCAGGCTGCCACAAAAAGGGATGCATTATTGATGTATGCAATAACTATTTTCTATTGTAAGTACTAATTCTGTGTCAATTATGTGTGCTACAGGTATAATCTCCCAGTTTATATCTTGACTTAAACTATGTTTACGGAACTTTTGGTCATGGAGAAGTTTTTAATTTATATATCACCCCATTATGAATATTTTCTTTTATGATTTATGCCTTTTGTTATGTCTAAAATAATATTTTCCTAATCCAAAATCATAAAGGTGTTTTCTGCTATTACCTTACTAAGTTTTAAGGTTGATTTTTCACATTCAGGTCTTTAATCGTCCTGACGTTGATCTTTATGTATATACATTGAGGTTCAGATCTAGTTATATTCTTTTCTGTTTATTTCTGTTCAATGCATTCCCCATTGTTTTGAATGCCTATTATGTTTAGGTAAAGTTACTTATCTTCATGGATCTAGTCTTTTCTATGATTTATTCAACTACGCCTAAACAAATGCCACATTCCATGTCAAGAGACTATTTCACACACCAAAAAAAACATTGAAATATAAAGAGATGAAAAGGGGTACGCCATGCAAATTCTAAGCAAGTGAAAGCTCTTCTAGCAATATTCATAGTGTAAAAATTAGGACTTAAGACAACAAGCAAGAAAGTAACATAAATAATTTACCATTAACATAAAACAATCACAAAATTGAATGTATTTAACAACAGAGCCTAGAAATATCTAAAATGAAAACTTCCTGAATTAAGATGAGAAACAGTCAAATCTACAAACCTACAAACACAATATACTACATTTATGTCTGAAACTAATAGACTAAGCAGACAAAAAAATAGTGAAGATATATGTGTTTGGAATAAAACTTAACAAGCTAAATCAAATAGGTTCAGAATTTCATTCTGAAGAAATAGAGCATACAAATGGTTTTCAAGGAAATATAGAACACAAAAAGTTTAGTCATCTGTTGTGTCACAAATAAATTCTCAATAAATTTCAAAGAATAGGTATTAGAAACCATACTTTTAGTCATAATGCAAATAAGTTAAGAAAAAATACAAAGATACCCAACTCCCTACCCTATATCTAGAAACTAAAAATAATTCCTAAATAATTCATGACTTAAGGAGGAAATCACTGTAGAAATTATAAAACACGTAATACTGAATAAAATGAAGCTCCCATAGACAAGATTTGGAGAATGCAGCTAAAACTATACTCAGAGGGAAAATTTATAGTCTTATAATTTTATCCCATATAAAGAGGATTGATGTATTGGTTAATTGTCCTGAATCATGAAATTAGAAAAAGGAAATAAATCTTAAAAGAAACAGAAACAACAAATATTAAAGTTACCAACGGAAACAATTAAAATAGAATGGAGACTTAATTTTCCTGGTCATATAGCAGACCCAAGTATTCACGACAAAAATACACTGAGAACAACTAAAAATTCGGACAAAAAGGTTTTCTTAAAAATATTTTTTAAAATGGATTTTTAAATAATTGAAAAGCTAACAAAGTAAAGAATCTTCAGATGAAAAGAAAAGTGTAGGCAGGAATTTAGAGAAATGAATGATGCATTCAAGGCACTTTTGCCCTGAGGTGATTCACACTGCCTTGAATATTTCATTTCTTATCATTCCTGGAGAATTCCAGGAAATCAATTGTAATCTTCTTAAATGGATATCCGGACCAGTTTTTTGTGATATATACTGTGTTTTCCCAAAAATAAGACCTAGCCTGACAATCAGGTCTAATACATCTTTTGGAGCAAAAATTAATATAAGACCTGGTCTTATTTTATGATAACAGAAGACTGAGTATTACATAACGTAATTAATATAATATAATATAATATAATATAATATAATATAATATAATATAATATAATATAATATAATATAATATAATACCGGTCTTACATTAATTTTTGCTCCAAAGACGCATTAGAGATGATTGTCCAGCTCGGTCTTATTTTGGGAGAAACAGGGTATCTATCTGTGTAGAAAAGTCTGTCACATAACGGTGCTAAAAACACATGTGTTGAATGAGAGTATAAATAAATGAGGGTGTAACCTGGGGAGGGCCATTGGGTCACAGGGACAATATTCAAAAGGCAGGATGTGGCTTAGGGTGGGGCCAGCATCCCACATTCTGGGTTTTCTTACCACGACAGCAGGGCCTCATCCTGTGGTGTAGTCACTTTCAGGTAACGCCCACTTGAGTGCCCAACTAAAGAGCTGCAAGGCAGGGTAGAGGGTCGAGCACAGAACCAGAGCTCACCCGAATCCACATCCCTGTACTGGCAGGTAGGCCCTCTTGTTCCAGTTGACTGGGGGTCAACATTGCAAATGACAGTCTCTTCAGTTCCTGTGGGGCCCCGAAAGTAGCCCATAAAATCAACTGTGGCCCTTTTCTCTGTCCAGATTCTTCGCAGAACCCCAACTGCCTCGCTGGAGTGGATCAGGCGCACCTGTACTTGGGCCTTCCCAGCCCAGAGCAGGGGGAAGGACAGCAAGTATGTGCCGTTCTCCAGATCCTGGACATCCCCAGGGAGCCCAGCCTTCAAGTCAGGCCCCAACAGCTGAGCCCGAAACAGATCCCCACCGTGGGTCTTGGGTCGGCCCCGGTGGTCTCTGGCGATAAGGATGGCCTCCAGGGAGCCTCTCAGGGCATAGCTGGTCTGGGCAGGACCCCTCAGGTGGTAGGTGGAGGCCTGGGGGCTGGTGGAGGCCAAAAAGTCCCCCTCATCTCCTGGGGTCAGAGGCCAGTACAGGAGGTGGGTGAGGTTGGCCAGCTCCTGGGGGAGAGAGTCCAAGAGGGAGGGAGATGCTGTGGACTCAGAGGCAGATTGAGAGGCAGGGCGGGGTGCGGGGGGCCGAGGGACGGTGCTGTTAGGCCAAGACATCTTGAAATAGAGGACCTGTGGGTAGAGAAAGGAGACTCTATCAGTGGTTTGTGTTTCCCTCACTTTCTTCTGGGTAGGAGCTGTCCACTCACCAAAGCTAGTCCCCTCTGCCAGGAGTCCTATCCTGCCTGCACCAGGCTGTCTGTCACTCATCAGCCTCGTGTCTGAGTCATTACCACATTCATCTTGTGTGAAGGTGAAGTTATGTCTCTGGATCTCAACTGTCTCCTTATCTCAGCCTTATTCCCTCTACTACCACCTTCCCCACACCCCCACCCACCCCCTCGCCACAACGTACACAGAGATAAGTACAGGTCTGCATGCAACTGTCACATCTATAGCTTTCCTCACGCCTCACAAGTCCTGCTTTCCTTCCAGAACCTGTCATTCTGATTAAGTGTCCTCTTTTTTCTTCCTAGTCCCTCTCTCCCACCATCTCCACCCTAGATTTCCAACAGAGTTGTGGGTGAGCAAGCCCATTCCTCAATGCTGCTGAGGGTTATAGAAGAAGGAGGTTAGACCATCCCCTAGGGAACTTCCTCTCTAATTGGACTCAGATTCAACTACAGAAACCATTGGAAAAGTGAGAAGCTGTAGAAAGGCACAGACACAAGTGTGAGTTTGAAAAAGGACTGAGATATGGCAGATTGTTTTCTAGGAAGAAATGGTGTTTGCTACAACAAAGAGTCTCCTCTGGGGCTCAGAGCTCTCTGGTGTCATATTCTGAGAAACACAACCTCACAAATACAGACCAGAGAAGTGTGAGGATGCAAACAGGAAGAGCAGTAGAGAGAAGCCATGTTCTGTGTAATGGAGGGTGGTAACAGATGTGAGAGGAAGCCTGTGCACCTGGCCTATCAGATACACGCCTACACCCACCATAGTCCCCTCTGCTCAGACAAGTGTTATTCAGACAAGACAAGTCTCAAAATCCATGGTGACACATGGAGGGTGTGTTTGAGGCTGCAGTGTCTGATTTGATCGCTGGAGGAGAAACACTCACAGGACTGGCTCATCTCTGGGCTGGAGAGGAGCAGGAATGAACATCACAGAGTCTGGGCTCCAACTCCACTACTGTGTGGTTCCTTGGGATGCTTGGCCCACAGAGGCCCGTGGCATCTTGGGGGGAAGTACGAGGTTGGACAATTAAGTTGTGAACTCATCCTAGAAAAAGTGCCAAATACCTCATTGTTGAGTATCACTACGGTTACCTTCGAATACTCCCCTTCGGAAGCTATACCGATACCAGCGCCTAGTCCACCCTTCAAAGCCATTTTGGAACTCTTTTTCTGAAATGGCCATCAGAGCTGTCATTGTATTACGCTTGATGTCCTGTATGTCATCAAAATGTCTTCCTTTCAATATTTATTTCCTTTTCTTCGGGTAAAGAAAGAAGTCACTGGGGGCCAGATCAGGTGAGTAGGGAGGATGTTCCAATACAGTTATTTGTTTACTGGCTAAAACTCCCTCACAGACAGTGCCATGTGAGCTGGTGCATTGTCGTGATGCAAGAGCCATGAATTGTTGGTGATAAGTTCAGGTTGTCTAACTTTTCGCACAGCCTTTTCAGCACTTCCAAATCATAAACCTAGTTAACTGTTTGTCCAGTTGGTACAAATTCATAATGAGTAATCTCTCTGATAACAAAAAAGGTTAGCAACATCGTTGCAACAAATTTGCGAGCTTAATTGTCAGATGTTGTATACCTCGTAAGGTGTCAGATCCTTGTGGAGCCTGTTCATAGGCCCTCATCCTGGGCTGGGAGAATATCAGGAGGGCCATGAACTGGGAGATCACAGATTAGAATGGCTCCCCATCCATCACTAACAAATGGCAAAAAAAAAATGAAGGTGAACATGACCCATGTTCCTAGAAGCAGAGACTGTTTTCCCTCCTGCCACTTGCTGCTTTGCCACCACACAAAGGGTCCTGAAGATTTGAACTGACAAGTAAGAGTGGCCGAGAGTTCTGGTTACAGCAAATTTGAACAGATTGGAGAGAGAAAGACCAAGAATAACTGTTTAACTTGCAAAGAATTAGTAGGTATGGGAGGTTATATGGATATTTGTTTTATTATTCCTGTTATGTCATATACAGGATATATATATATATATATATATATATATATATATATATATATCATGTATATCGTGTATGTATATATATATCATGTATATCATGTGTATGTATATATATACACGGTATATATATATTCTCTCGTATGTGCAAAATACTTCAAGTTTTAAAAATCTTCTGCTTAATTTCTCTTTAACCAAAGAGGAATTATAAAAAGAAAAATACAATCTGTGTGCATAGAAATAAAAAGAGAAAACTTCAGAGTGACATCTTTTAGGTGGCAAAGTAGGAAGCTCTGGATCCTCTTTACCTCCAGGAACACACAGATTCAGGAACAATTCACAGACCAATCCCCTTTGTGAGAAATAATAAAACTACCTGACAAGCTCCTACACTCTAGCCCCGCGTGAAACCAGACTTACCTAAATTGGTAGAGAGACTCAGGACACCCTCTTGCCAGAATCCCTACCCTCGGTACACTGCCATAGGATCAGGAAGAGAACGCTTAGCTCCCAGCTTCAAACCTGCCTGACCTACTCCCCCTTTCCTACATAAGAAAAAGCTAACCTGAAGTTAGTGCAGCTCTCCACTCTCAGGCTCTGGACTCCCCGCGTACCCCACCCCCTGACACAACACCGGTGTTTCTCTTCTTATTACCCTAGGCAGCTGACATCTTTGGACACTGCCATGGGCATTCTCTCTCTGCCCTAACTTTATAAAAACTTCCTTTGTAGAGTCTGTGAATGCTTTCAGCTTTTGTGAATGACCAGGGGTTAATTCCACGCCAGGACTGTTACCACAGCTCCTCATCTTGGCTCCACACAGCTCCCTGAGCTGTGTGAAAAGCCAGTCACAGAAACACAAATATCGCATGATTGATTCCCTTTATGCGAAGTATCTAAAATCGTCAAATTTATAGAATGGAATTGCGGAGTGTTGTTTGCCAGGGTCTAGGGAGAGGGGGGATGGGGAGTTACTAATTAATGGGCAGAAAGTTTCAGTTAAGCAAGAGGAGTAAGTGTTACAGATCTGCTGTACAACACTGTACCTGTAATATCATGTTGTACATTTTAAGAAATTGTTAAGCAGGTAGATCTCATGTTAAATGTTCTTATCACAATAAAATAAAATTTAAAAATAAAATAATAATTTCTTTTAATCGAAACACACTATTAGAGTGAAAGGCACGCACGACACAGAGCTGGAGAAGATATTTGCAACATGTACAACAAATGGAGGAGCTTATACCCAAAATCTACAAAGAATTCCTACAAATTAATAAGGAAAGACAGACAACTTACAAATGGATAGAAGATACTTTAATAGCATTTCACAATAGAGGACCAATGACCAATAAACACGTGAATAGGTGCTCAGCTAAACTGGTAAGAAAAGCAATGCAAATTAAAACCACAGTGAAATACCTTTACATATCAAAGAAAGGCTGCAACTAAAAGACAGACAGTACCAATGTTACTGAGGCTCTGAAGCAACTGAATCTCTCAGATCATGCTGGTGAGATCATAAATTGCAGAAATTGCTTGGAAACCTATTTGACAGTATGTACTGAAATTTAAGGGATGCATACCTTAGGACCACGCAGGTTAGCTCGTATATCCAACAGAAAGGCATGCATATGTGAACCAAGCTATATTTAAAATAGCCCCCTCCAAAAATCCATCTCAAGTTAAACGGATAAATAAATTGTCATATATTCATACACTGGAGGACTAGAATGAAATGAAAATTAAGAATAATAGTCTTACACTACAACAAAATACTTCCTCAATTGCTCTCCCTTCAATCTCTCCCACATAACCATTATGATGTTTATAATTTCCATATAAATTCTATATCATCCCTAAAATGTATCCATCAAATATGCATGTACATACACCTACACACACAAAAATATGTGTATGTAGATGAATCTCACAAAAATATTGAGTAAGTGAAAGTAGACACACATAAAAGAGTTCATAGTGTATGATTACATTTCTATAAAATGCAAAAACATGCAAAAATACACTATAATGTCTATAGTTGAAAAGAAGAGAGGGGAGTAGTGATGGAGAGGGAGGCAAAAGAGGGAGTTTCTGGGTATACTGATAATTTTTATTTTTTGACTTGAGTGATGATTATACAGGTTTGTTATCTTTTATTTAGTTGAGCACTATGATTTCTACATTTTTATGTATGTTATAATTCAAGTTTTTTTTAAAAGGTGGGATGCTTTGGCTGCTGCACCAAGATGTCTGACTCTCTCACAATGAAAGGTTTCTCTGGTAATGAAACCAACACTTTCTTTGAACCAGTTTATTAAGGAATTAGGGTTTCCCTGCCAATTTCCTTCATGCTCTTAGAATGAAGACCAATTTATGAACCCATCTTTTGAGGTCAACCACTTTTTAATAGAGACCAGAAATCCATATTTTCATGTGAAATCTCCTACTATTTAATTATCAATAACCCATTTAACTGTTTTAAACCTGAATTTAAACAGGCCATCAAAGTGCATCTATAGCTACATTAAACACCACAACTTCAGTTTTGACCTAAGGACAAAAAGGGAAAAGCCTTTTCGTGGAGGTAACTCACCATAGCTGAGTTCCCAAGAGACACAGTAAAGTCACTCCAGACAATTGCCCATTCTTTCCAGACAGAGATTTTTTTCCCTGAAGCCCTGCCTCTTTTTCTCTGTGCTAAAAAGCAGGACGTGGCACCACAGACTTCTATCTCTTTCTCTTACACTTCGGCAGAAAAGGTGAGAGAGCTGAGAACAATGTGAATAGCTTATTTTTTTCTCCACTGGAATTTCCCTGAATAATCTCTTCCAGGTTTGTGTTTCTAATCCCCTTATAGACCCCAACACCCAACCCCTCACCCGCCTCCTACGGATGGCATCCCACCCTGCAATTGCTGACGTGGAGTCACACAGGGGCAGAGAGAAGATTGAAAACTCCCTCAGTCCCTTCTTCCAGATTAAGGCAGTAATCAATCCCATTGGGGCTGCATAAGGAGACAACCAATAAGCCAGCGATCACAGGAGTGGAGAAAAGGGTAGTACTCACCCAGACCAGAAAGACCAACCCCACAGTCAGAATCTTGTACCCCTTGCTTTGCCCCATGAACGGACCCATGGCAACCTAGACTCTTCTCTGAAATATCCAGCACGAACCAGGAAACCTGTTGGAGCATAGAACAGTAAACGTTTATGATAGCCCCTCCCAATTATAAAGAGTTTGTTATTTGGTAATTTTCCTAGAGGGGTACATGTTCTGCCTGATACTGCAATCTATTCCGGGCACTGTGTCTCTCAAAATCCACCATTCGAAGCACTAGGTTTCCCCTACAATTTAGAGTCTCACTTCCTGGACTTAGAAATCATTGCAGCTTCCTGTAAACAAGTAGATTCTATTTGCGGATGCCAAGGTCACCCCTGGGTCTGTGCACTAATGACCTCTTTCACAATTATTTTAAATAATAATTCACCATAACCAAAAGTCATTAGTGAGAGAACTTACATTTTGTCTTCACTTGTAAATTCTCATCAAATGTATTTGGTGTTCATTGTAGATTTTTTTTATTGATATACTGTGACTCCACAATGGGAGGGTTTGGGCATGAGGGAGGAGAGGGCATCTACCTGCGAGTCAGCCTGGGTTATTCCAGAGGATAACGGAGAGGTGACTGAGGTCTGCAGGAGTCAGGGCGGGATTCAGCTTGTGTCAGTGCCCACTGCCCTGAAATACATACGATGAAATAATGTAGGGTGGAGCAGAGAGCTGGGACATCAAATCTAAAGAAAAAAAATACAAATATGCTAAAACAATGACCAATATTGTTATTGTTGATTGAACTTCGATGTGGTTCTGAGACTCTGAATCACCTGGAGTAAAAAAAGGGACAGTGAAAAGTGTATCGGTATTTCCCAACCTCCAGTCCTGCACTGGGAATTTCACATGGTTTTGTCATACACATATCCTGTCTACACTGTTTTGTTTTGTTTTGTTTTGTTAATTTATTGGGGTGACAATTGTTAGTAAAATTACATAGATTTCAGGTGTACAATTCTGTATTACATCATCTATAAATCCCATTGTGTGTTCACCACCCAGAGTCAGTTCTCCTTCCATCACCATATATTTGATCCCCTTACCCTCATCTACCACCCCCCACCCCCCTTACGCTCTGGTAACCACTAAACTATTGTCTGTGTCTATGAGGTTTTGTTTTTCATTTGTTTGTCTTGTTCTTCTGTTGTTTTTGGTTTATATACCACATATCAGTGAAATCACATGGTTCTCTGCTTTTTCTGTCTGACTTATTTCGCTTAGCATCATACTCTCAAGATCCATCCATGTTGTCACAAATGTTCCTATATCATCTTTTCTTACCGCTGAATAGTATTCCATTGTGTATATATACCACAACTTCTTTATCCATTCATCTATCGAAGGACATTTTGGTTGTTTCCATGTCTTGGCCACCGTAAACAAAGCTGCAATGAACATTGGAGCACATGTGTCTTTATGGATAAATGTTTTCAGATTTTTGGGTAGATACCCAGGAGAGGGATTGCTGGGTCATACGGTAATTCTATTCGTAATTTTTTGAGGAACCTCCACACTGCCTCCCATAACGGCTGCACCAGTCTGCATTCCCACCAACAGTGTCTGAGGGTTTCTTTTTCTCCACAGCCTCTCCAACACTTGTTACTATTTGTCTTGTTGATGATAGCCATTCTGACTGGGGTGAGGTGATATCTCATTGTGGTTTTTATTTGCATTTCTCTGATGATTAGTGATGTTGAGCATTTTTTCACATATCTATTTGCCATTTGTATGTCCTCTTTGGAAAAATGTGTTTTCAGGTCCTCTGCCCATTTTTCAATTGGGTTGTTTGTTTTTTTGGTGTTGAGTTTCATGAATTCCTTGTATATTTTGGATATTAGCCCCTTATTGGAGGCACTGTTTCCAAAATCTTCTCCCGTTCAGTAGGTCAGCTCTTTATTTTGTCGATGGTTTCTTTTGCTGTGCAGAAGCTTTTAAGTTTCATGTAGTCCCATTCGTTTATTTTAGCTTTTACTTCCATTGCCTTTGGAGTCAAATTCATAAAATGCTCTTTGAACCCAAGGTCCATAAGTTTAGTACCTATGTTTTCTTCTAAGCAGTTTATTGTGTCAGGTCTTATGCTTAAGTCTTTGATCCATTTTGAATTAATTTTGGTACATGGTGACAGGTAGCAGTCCAGTTTTATTCTTTTGAATGTGGCTATCCAATTCTCCCAGCACCATTTATTGAAAAGGCTGTCTTTGCTCCATTGTATGTTTTTAGCTTCTTTGTCAAAAATTATCTGTCCATTTATGTGGTTTTATTTCTCCATTCTCAAGTTTTTCCATTGGTCTATGTGTCTGTTTTTCTCCCAATACCATGCTGTTTTGATTATAGTTGCCTTGTAGTACAAGCTAAAGTCAGGGAGTGTGATACCTCCATTATTGTTCTTTTTTCTTAAGATTGCTTTGGTTATTTGAGGTCTTTTGTGGTTCCAAACAAATCTGATGATATTTGTTCTATTTCTTTAAAATGCCATTGAGATTTTGATGGGAATTGCATTAAATCTGTATATTGCTTTGGGTGATATAGCCGTTTTAACTATGTTGATTCTTCCAATCCATGAGCACGGAATGTCATTCCATTTCTTTGTGTCTTCATCAATTTCTTTCAAAAATGTCTTATAATTTTCAGCATATAGGTCTTTCACATCCTTGGTTAAGTTTATTCCTAGGTATTTTATTCTTTTTGCTGCAATTGCAAAGGAATTGTTTTTTGTATTTCTTTTTCTGAGATTTCATTGTTAGTGTATAGGAAGGCAATGGACTTTTGTACATTGATTTTGTAGCCAGCAACTGTACTGTATTCGTTGATTGTTTGTAATAGCTTTTTGGTGGAGTCTTTAGGGGTTTCTATATATAGCATCATGTCATCCGCAAAGAGTGATAATTTAACTTCTTCATTCCCAATTTGGATGCCTCTTATTTCTTTCTCTTGCCTGATTGCTCTGGCAAGGATTTCCAACACTATGTTGAAAAGCAGAGGTGATAGGAGACAGCCCTGTCGTGTTCCTGAACGTAGAGCAAAGGGCTTCAGTTTTTCACCATTAATTATGAGATTAGCTGAGGGCTTGTCATATATGGCCTTTATTATGTTAAGGTATTTTCCTTCTATACCTATTTTATTAAGTGTTTTAATCATAAATGGATGTTGTATCTTGTCAAATGCTTTTTCTGCATCAATTGATATAATCATATGATTTTTGTCCTTTATTTTGTTTATGTGATGTATCACATTGATGGATTTGCGGATGTTCAACCATCCTTGTGCCCCGGGGATGAACCCCACTTGGTCGTGATGAATAATCTTTTCAATGCATTGTTGTATTCGATTTGCTAGAATTTTGTTTAGGATTTTTGCATCTGTATTCATCAGAGATATTGGTCTGTAGTTTTCCTTTTCTGTGTTGTCCTTACCAGGTTTTGGTATCAGGGTAATGTTGGCCTCATAAAATGAGTTAGGGAGTACTGTCTCTTCTTCAATTTTTGGAAGAGTTTGAGCAGGATTGGTATTAGATCCTCTTTGAAGGTTTGGTAGAATTCACTAGTGAAGCCATCAGGTCCCAGACTTTTGCTTTTGGGAAGGTTTTGGATGACTGATTCAATTTTGTTACTGGTGATCGGTCTGTTTAGATTTTCCAGTTCTTCATAGTTCAGCCTTGGAAAGCTATATGTTTCTAAGAACTTGTCCATTTCTTCTAGGTTATTGAATTTGGTGGCATATAGTCCTTCATAGTATTCTTGGATGATCCTTTGTAGTTCTGTGGTGTCTGTGATAACTTCTCCTTTTTCATTTCTGATTTTGTTAACTCGTGTCTTCTCTCTTTCTATCTTTGTGAGTCTAGCCAAGGGTTTGTCAATTTTGTTAACCTTTCCAAAGAACCAGCTCTTTATCACATTAATTTTTTCTATTGTCTTTTTGTTCTCTATTTCATTTGGTTCTGCTCTGATTTTTGTTATTTCCTTTCTTCTGCGGACCTTGGGTTTCACTTGTTCTTCTTTTTCTAGTTCTTTAAGGTGTAACATGAGGCTATTTACTTGGGATTTTTCTTGTTTCTTGAGCTAGGCCTGTAATGATATAAATTCCCCTCTTAAAACTGCTTTCGCTGCATCCCAAAAATTTTGGGAGGATGTATTTTCATTGTCATTTGTTTCTATGTATCTTTTGATCTCTCCTCTAATTTCTTCTTTGACCCAGTCGTTCTTAAAGTATATTGTTTAATCTCCATATATTTGTGTTTTTTCCTGCTTTCTTTTTGCAGTTGACATCCAATTTCAAAGCCTTGTGATCAGAGAATATGCTTGGTATGATTTCAATCTTGTTAAATTTGCTGAGGCTGATTTTGTGTCCCAATATATGGTCTATCCTTGAGAATGTTCCATGTACACTAGAAAAGAATGTATAGTCTGATGTTTTAGGACAAAGTGCTCTAAATATGTCAATTGTGTCCATTTCATCTAATGTATCATTTAGGGCTACTATTTCGTTATTTATTTTCTATTTGGATGATCTATCCATAGCTGTCAATGATGTATATAAGTCCCCTGGTATAATTATGTTTTGGTCAATTTCTCCCTTTAGTTCTGTTAGTAGTTGCTTGGTATATTTCGGTGCTCCCTGATTGGGGGCATAAATATTGATGACTCTTATGTCTTCTTGTTGTATATTCCCCTTTACCATTATGAAATATCCATCTTTGTCTCTTGTTATCTTTTTCACCCTGAAGTCTGTTTCATCTGATATCATTATGGCACACCTGATTTTCTCTGGGTACCATTTGCTTGGAGTGTCAATTTCCACCCTTTCACTTTGAGTCTATCCTTGTGCTTGTAGCTGAGATGTGTCTCTTGGAGACAGCATATGGTTGGGATTCGTTTTTTGATCCAATCTGCTACTCTGTACCTTTTTATTGGTGAGTTCAGTCCATTTACATTTAGGGTGATTATCAATATGTGAGGATTTTGTATCATTCTATCTTTAGTTTTCTGGTAAGGCTGTGTCTGCATTGTTTCTTTGCCTTTTTGTTGTTGTCTATTATTTCTGTGTGGTGGTATTCTATGATGTTTCCCTCTGTTTCTTCTTTTATTACAGTATATATTTCAGTTCTGGATTTTCTTTGAGTGGTTACCCTTAAGTTTATGTAAAAGAAAGTTTGATATTTAGAGTATTCCATTTTCTTCAGCACGCTTACTTTCTCCATTCCCATATTCGGTTCAGGCCTTTACTCTCCCCTTTTATGCTTTGGTTGCCACAAATTGTCCCTGTTGATGGTGGTCGAATAGCCTCCTTTAGTATTTCTTGTAGTGCAGGTCGTGTATTAGAAAATTCCCTCAGCTTCTGTATGTCTGGAAAGGTCTTTATTCCTCCTTCATATCTAAAGGATATCTTTGCTGGATATATTATTCTTGGCTCATGATTTCTCTCTTTCAATAGTTTGAATATTTGTTTCCACTCCCTCCTGGCTTGTAGAGTTTCTGCTGAAAAATCTGATGACAATCTAATGGGCTGTCCTTTGTAGGTTACCATCTTCTTTTCCCTGGCTGCCTTGAGGATTGTTTCTTTGTCGTTGTTTTTAGACAGCTTCAATACAATGTGCCTTGGAGAAGGCCTGTTGGGATTGAGGTAACTAGGTGTTCTATTTGCTTCTTGGATTCGAGGCTCCATTGTTGTCCACAAGTTTGGGAATTTCTCATCAACAATTTATTTGAATATATTCTCTGTTCCCTTCTTTCTTTCTTCTCCTTCTGGTATGCCCATTATTCTTATATTGCTTTTTGATGGAGTCAGAAAGTTCTTGTAGAGTTCTTTCATTTCTTTTAAGTCTCGAGTCTCTTTCTTTTTCCATCTGTGTAATTTCCAGGTTTCTATCTTCGATGTCACTGATTCTTTTGTCCATCTGGTCTACTCTACTACCTAAGCTGGTTATTTCATTCTTAATTTCTTCTATCGAGTTCTTAATCTCCAGAAATTTTATTTGGTTCTTTTTTTAAATTTCAATCTCTTTCGTAAAATGCTCGTGTTGTTCTTTGATTGTGTTTCTGAGTTCATTAAACTGCCTTTCTGAGTTTTCTTGCATCTCATTGAGTTTTTTCAGAACTGCAATCTTGAATTCTCTGTCATTTAAGTCACGTATTTCCATATCGTTAAGTTCCTTTTCTGGAGACTTTTCACTTTCTTCCTGAGCTATCTTGTTGCCTTGGTTATTCATGGCAATTACTGATTTATTATTTCTCTTCCTAGACATCTACAGGCGTGGCTTCTGCAACAGGTTGATAGGAAGAAGTCTTTCTTTTGTTTTCCAGTACTTGTTGGTAGAATGTTTTATTCTCTCCGACTGCAGCCTCTTTTTTCTCTCTCACACAGTAGTGCTATGTTTTCTCTGCACTATTCCAGCTTCTCACACAATGGGGGGATTCATGGGAGACGGACTTCTCTGTTAATAGTTTGCCTGGGTCACAGGGTGCAGTGTCCATGTGGGTATGCGGAGAGCTTTTGATGTTCCAAAGCTCTTCCTGCACCAGATTCAGAACCCGTATGTTTCATCAGTTCTGTTTACTCCTGCAGGGATCCGCCTAGATAGGTGAGGCCAGGTGCGGGGTGAGTTGAGAGAGGTGGCCCAGAGCAATGGTGGTGACCACCACCACAGCCGGTCCTGCTTCCACAGCTCCCTCCCCTTTGCTGGAACTAGTTGGTCTGTGAATCTGTGTCTGCGGTCCACAGTTCTCAGAACACCAAATATTCTGTTCTCTTGATCTAACACTGCTACTGTTCTGTTTCTAGCACTGGGCAGGTGGTGGCGGGGCGAGCTCTGGAAGGGGAGGGAGGGGTCGGCTAGTCTCAGTGCCTAAGGCTTCCGTTCTCTGCTCAGCAGTGAGGGCTTAAACCACTGTTTTCAGCCTTTTCTCTGAGGTCTCTGCCATGAGGTTAGGTTCAGCCGTGTTATATGCTGTCCCCTCAGCCCTGTGGGCCATAAGCGGAGCCCTAGCAGTCCGAGTTCTTCCCTCTCCCGCAGCTGCAGTAGTTCTGGGATGCAGCGCGCTCGGAGCACTGAACTAGGTCTGGGTCCTGCACCCGGCGCGGCTCCATCTCCACACTTCTCCCTTCCCTCCTCCCCCACTTGCGCAATGCGCCCACCTTGAGGTGAATTCAGTAGTGGGCCTCTTCGTCTTGCCTGTCTGCTGTGCAGGTAGTCCTTTGTGGAGTTATTGTTGTTCGATTAGTTGTAAATTCCAGGGTAGCTTTACAGAGACTCACCTCACGCCGCCATTTTGATGACCAGCCTCTACACTGTTTTTTATTTAATGTTTTTCTTTAAACTTACTCATTGTCAAAATTCAAAGACAACAAGAATAGAAAAGCAATAATATTTACAAAACTAAAGGTGTAGAGTATATTATTATATTCGTGAAAATTTCAACTTACAGAGAAGTATAAGAAAATAACAACAGGGGCCGGCCCGATTGCTCGGGCGGTTAGAGCTCCATGCTCCTGACTCCGAAGGCTGCTGGTTCAATTCCCATATGGGCCAGTGGGCTCTCAGCCACAGGGTTGCCAGTTCAATTCCTCGAGTCCCGCAGGGGATGGTGGGCAGCGCCCCCTGCGGCTGGAATTGAGCACGGCACCTTGAGCTGAGCTGCCGCTGAGCTCCTGGATGGCTCGGTTGGTTGGAGCGCGTCCTCTCAACCACAAGGTTGCCGGTTCGACTTCCGCAAGGGATGGGGGGCTGCGCCCCCTGCAACTGGCAACGGCGGCTGGACCTGGAGCTGGGCTGCGCCCTCCACAGCTGGGACTGAGGGAACAACAACTTGAAGCTGAACAGAGCCCTCCATGGCTGGGATTGAAGGGACAACAACTTGGCTTGGAGAAGGGTCCTGAAAGTTCACATGGTTCCCCAATAAAAAGTCCTGTTCCCCTTCCCCAATAAAATATTTAAAAAATAATAATAATAATAATAAATAAATAAATGTTATAGAAAATAACAACAAAATGCCCACCACCCAGCTCTATCAAATTGTAGTTTGCTACACCTCAGATTTGTTAAAGAAATGAAATATGTCCTCAATTGCTCTCCCTTCAATCTCTCCCAGATAACCATTATGACCTTTATGATTTCCATATAAGTTCTATATCATTCCTAAAATGTATCCATGAAATATATATGTATATATATATCTATAACATATGAATATACACATATACACATAAAATATGTGTGTATACATATATATGATTGTCTTTGACTGACAAACAACAAAATATCTGTTTCTGCAAATATTTTCAATATGTTTTTGAGATTGATTCCTGTTGATATATGCAGCTCTGGTTTCTTACTCAGCCCCTTCCTTGTTTCCCATCTCTCCCTTTTCTGCAGTGGCCACTTTGTCATTTCTTTGAGGCAAGCAGAGTCACCAAATTTGGCTGCCTTACTACCTCTTGTGGGTGGTTTCATGGAATAGGGAGTGTAGATGAAGGGGAGGGAGAGTTATCTGGAAAAGAGATACATGGAAATTATGTTTGTAGACCTGAATTTTGCTTTATTTGCTTTTGTTTTGTCTAATTTTGAGGCGATATGGCCCCGGTTTATGAACATGTTCTTAATTTGGAGGTTTCTAATAGCAGCCCGAAGCTGAGGTTTCAGGGACTGAATGGAGGATGAGCTGACAGTGTCGAACACAAGTAATATAGAGCTACTCCTCCACAAATGCAAGAAAATGTTATTTAATAAGTCCACAGTGGTGCCAATGAACCAACGGGACTCCATTCATTTAACCCCCATGGGGTCATGAGCGCTAGCAGCTCTGGGAATAAGACATCTTCATCTTGCCACCGGGATCCTTTAAATACAAATGCCTGCCCCAACCAGTACATGCTCACCTTCTAATGGAGCCAGGAAAAGAGCCACTCCTTACCCTAGCTCCCAGTCTGCCTAGTCACTTAGCTGTCACTGACTGGCTGGCCCTGGCTTGGTCCTCTGGCTCACCATGCTACGCTTCTGAGGTCATGCTTGCCCACCCTCAGCTGCCTCACTCCCAGATCCACGTTTTTGACCAGCAATGGAAGTCAAGCTAATAATTTTTCAGGGCCTTTCAGATCAACAAATAAACAATTAAAACAAAACTGCTGTAGCAGTACTTTTACCAGAAAAACAGACTTTAAAACAAAGCCTATACCAAGAGACAAAGAAGCACCCAGAATCTTACTGATAGTTATTTATCCAAAGAAACCCAAAACACTACTTGGAAGGGACATGTGAATCCATATGTTCATTGTAGCATTATTTATAAAGGAAACAACTCATAGATACAGAGAACATTTTGATGGTTGCCAGATGGGAGGGGGGCTGGGGGTTGGGTGAGAAAGGGGAAGGAATTAAGAAGTACAAATTAAATAGTCCTGGTGATGTAAGTATAGCATAAGGAATATAGTCAATAATATTGTGACAAGTATATATGATATCAAATGGGTAATTTTTAGATTTATAGGAGTGATCACTCAGTAAGTAACATAAATGTCTAATCACTATGTTGCGCACCTGAAACTAATATAAGATTGTATATGAGCTGTAATTAAAAAATTATTTAACAAACAAACAACAACAACAAGAAAGAAATGTGACCTTTTAGCCTACAAAATTCCTACATATATTTGGGCCCGTTTTCATACTACCTATATTTGTATTTTTCTCTTCCATTGCTTTTTCTATGTTAATATGCCAGTATTGCATCATTTATATTATGGTAACTGAATAATTATAAGTGCTAAGGCTCATATGGTGCTTACGCTGTGCCAAGATCTATTCTAAATATATTACGTTTAATCGCCATGACAACCCTGGGTCATTACTATTATTATCCCCATTTTCCTGACGAGTAAGTTGAGGCACAGAGTAATAGTACCATTGTGCCAGAGTTGGCCCATCCAGGATTGACTTCAGGAACTCAGATTTGATGCTCTTCACCTCTGTGCTTTAGTATCTAATACGGTAAATCTCCTTTCATTGAAAATTTTCTATTAAATCAATTTTGGAGGGTGTTGGGACAAAAATAATTAATGCCTCTAGCCCTGTCCTCTCTGTGCTGTAAATGGACACGTCCAAATTTCTGGTGGACGTCTCTACTTAGATACAACAAAGGTATCTTAAATATAACCTATCCCAAATTAGAGGAGGTCTCTGACTTCCTGTTTCCTGATGCACTTAGTGGTTTCATCACACCCCCCTTCACCAAAGTTGTAAACATGGGACTTCCTCCTGCTCCCTCACCCCTACATCAATCCAATCCCCAAGTCTTACTCTCCCCTCTTAACCTTTACCAGAATCTAGCTCTTTCCCTCCATCCACACTGCCACTGCATGAGACTGGCTCAAGCCTGGCCCACCTCCATCCTTTCCAGCACAGACTGATGTATCTGCAAGGCAGTGAGGTTGTCCCTTGGCTGCTTCACGTTGCTTCTGGGATCCAAGGCTCTTGGGTGTGATTTACAGTGTCCTCTATTCCTGCCTCCTCCAAAGCACTGAGCTGCTTACAGTTCCCAAAATGGTTTCCTCTGCTTGGAAAAACAGTGACTTCTACACCACCCTCACCCCTTCCCTGGCTAACTCCTTTTATTCTTTGACACTTTCTGCCGGTGTCACTTCCTCTGGGGAGTCCTCCTTGATTACTCCTCCTTCATCCCCAGTGACGCAACTTCCCCCTCTCCTGCCTTACCCACTGAGTTCCTTCAAATCAGCGCTTCTGCTTTACCTGCTAGTGTCTCCAATCACAAGCCAGGCCCTAGAATATGGGCATTCAACCAATGTTTGCTGAGCTGAGCTAACTTCCATCTTCTCTCTCCTTACTTTTTCAGTGTAGACCCTCTCTCTCCATGAACCAAAAGGTGAGCACTGATGAGAAATGATTAAGTCAAGAGACAGAACTTGAAATGATCAGATTAGTGGAGAGGGGTTGGTCTGGAGCGGTGGTTCTCAACCTTGATCACTCAGAGACTCCACTGAGCAGACTGTTAACACTGCAGATTCCCACGTCCAGACCTCAACCCGCAGGGATTTGCATTTTAAAGGGCACCAGTGGTCATTCTGAGCAGGTGGGTTCTCAGAAACACCCAGTTGGGAAACTTGGGCGAGAACGGGTCTTTGAGCACTTACCTTTGCTCCTCTTCCGCATGAGATAGACCGTCACTCACAAAGTTGCAATTTTGAGCACAGTGCTGAACAGTGCCACGACGACCACAGCTTCCGTTCTCAGGGGCCAAGACGCTGAGCTCCTTTTGTCCCCAGAGACACTGAGGTTGGTGAGGGTGGCGGTGCTGGTGGGGCCTTGGGTGGTTTTCTTGGGGGCTGAGAAGACATGAGAAATAAACAAATTCTCCCCTGGAGGACTGGAGGTGTCTGGGTGAAACTGTTACACCTTGTTCCCTAGTTTGGGGAATATTGGGGGTGGGGAGCAACCCTCTGAAGCTCTCACACAGGGAGGGGAGTAACAAGGTGAAATGCTGAAGGCCGAGAAGCCACATCACTCAGTTTAAATCCTGACTCTGCCACTGACCAGTGGTCTGACCTCAGAACCTCATTTCACCACTTACAAACAGTAAGTGATGAATTATAACTTACATTCAACTATAACGCAGGGTTAAGGAACTTTATTGTGGTAAAAGACACATAGCAAAATTCACCACTTTAACCATATTTAACTGTACAGTTCAGTGGCATTAAGTCCATTCACATGGTTGTACAACCCTCACCACTATCCATCTGCAGAACTTCTTCATCTTCCGAAACTGAAACTCTGTCCCCACTAAACAACAACCCCCCATTCTGCCACCCCAGCCCTTCATAATGTCTAGTCTACTTTCTGTCTCTATGAATCTGCCTACTCTAGGGACCTCATCTAAGTAGAATCAAACTGTATTTTCCCTTTTACAGGATTGTTTTTTAATGAATGAGAAAACTTGTGTAAGGCGCCTAGTGTGCACTGGAATGTGATTTTGAGGTTAAATTAATATTTAAGTCCTAGAAAGAGCATGGTGGTCAAGATGGGGCAGTGGTTTACCGAGGGAGGGCATAAAGAGTGGGCTCAAAGAGTGCCCTTCCCAGCTGGGAGCAGTAATTCATCACTGACATATTAATACTTTAGAATTACCAGGGCAAGTGATTACGAAAAGCATCCAGTTTAGTTAATTGTTAGTTTTCTAAAAAATTTTCTACAGACAACACGCCCACTCATTGCCTGCTCCTGGGAGACAGCCCCTCCCCCACTGCCCTGGAGACAGATAAACCCAGGTTCAAGTTCTGATGCCCACTGAGTAATTAGGAAGGTCTATTAATGTAACACACCCCATTGTTAGGTTAAAAATGGGTCAAAACAACAAGATGATCAAGTCAGTGGGTGAGGCTGATTGGCTCTTGTTTAAGAGAGGAGACTCTGGGGTTCAACTAGGTTCAAATCTCACCTGCATCACAAAAGCGACTTTGGGCAGGTGTTTAGGCTCTGCAGGCCTCAGTTTCCCCATCTGGAACAGCTAGATGATTGCAATACCTGCTGTTATTGTGGGGTTGTGCAGGTTAACTAGCGCGATGCATACCAAGGTGTCAGCCTGGTTGTGACGCACAGTAAGCGGGAGCTGCTGTTATTGCTGCTACAGAGGGGCCTCTAATGACCAGGACAGGGGAGCAGGATCAGAGTGGAGAAGGGGACAACACAGGGCCTCCTGTGGGAGAGGTGGGGACTGGGGGGTCAGCGAGAGGCTAGGAGGGTAAGGAGGATGGAGACAGGAAGAGGGAGATGGCGAAGGGGAAGAAAGAGATGGGACCAGGGCAGGGAGCATTGGAGGCTGTGTTGTGGGGAGCAGAGTGGGAGAAGGAAGCAGGGGGATTGGGAAAACAGGTGATGGGGTGTTACTAGGGAGTCAGGGGCTCCTCAGGGCATTGTTGGGTACCTACTGTGTGTGCCAGGCTGAGCTCATGTCTGTGGGGAGGCACAGATATGGGAACAGCTGGGCAGGAGTAGCGGTTAGGGAGAGGCGTTTGAGAGAAGGGTCAGCAAGAGTGGGACCTGGACCAGGCCTGGGGGATGAGGGCACCAGTGGCCTTCGAAGCCTCAGCCAGGGCAGCGGGACTCACCGGGGGTGATGGTGAGGTTGGTCCCAGGGATGGACGGCCACTCCTGCTTGCTATGATTCTGGGGGGTCAGGTGCACTCGGCAGAAGTACAAACTCTTGTCCTCCCTCTGCATGTTAGTGATCTGGAGGGAGTCGCTCCTCCTGTCCTCTGTCCAGTTCAGGGAGAGCCGGTTCTCGAAATCCTTGCGGATGAAAGGCGGGGTCGTGTTGTACATGGTCTCCCCATGGAACTGTTTCCATCTCCAGGATATACTCACGCTGAGAACACTGGGTAACTCCCAGGGGTGACATAAGAAGAACCGGATGTGGACGGAGCCACCTTCAGGGACTGAGAGTTCCTTTGGTTGTTTTATTTCATAGAGAAACTGTGAATTGCACTTTGTTGAGCGACCTGGGGACGGGAGGGAGAGGAAGAAACCTCAAATTGGGGGTAGTGGGGGGTGGGGGACAAAGACGTAGCCCCGACCAGCTGGCACCCTCACCCAAGGGCAGAAGTGTGACAGACGGTAGGAAAGGTCCTTAGGTTGGGTGTCCTTCTCTCCACACTACGGATTAGGGGGAGGGTGAAGGGTGGGGACCCCAGCACTGTGGGACCAGCCCTTTGTTTGTTATGGGTAGGAGGCCTAGCCGGCCACCCCAGCAGACCCCTTCTCCAGACACCTAGCATAAGCCCCTCCTGGGGGCTCCCCCATGGCCCTGGGCAGAGCCAGGACGGTCCTCGCCACTCACCAGGCTGCAGACATGCCAGCAGCAGCAGCAGGTGCAGACCCATCACCTTGCTCTCCTCTTGGAGATGAAAAGACAAGCACAGACCTCAAAGCCAGAGGAGAGGCCCTGTGGTGGGGCCACCTGTAAGGGATAGAGAATATATGAAGGTCTGCCTGGGGACGTTTGGGCATGTAAACTTTCACAGTGACTTGGATACGTGCTTGGTCTTGGAAGGATTGGCTGCCCTCCGAGGGACCAAGAAAACAACAGGATGTGGAGCCTGGCCTTCACCTTAGTGTAACTGGGCCGAGCTCCAATACATCTAATCTCATATCAAGGACGGGCCCCGGCTCCTAGCCAGATCTGATACCAGTTCCTTGTGTTGTTGACACGTATGTTTATTGGTTCCTTGCCACTGTTGTTAGTGAAGTCCTTAAAAGCCCAGAAGAACAGAGGCAGGCATGGTTGTTCCCCGGGCCACCTCTGCTGCTGCAAGATATTTCGCCCATAGTGATGAAGGGCCGGTGCTGCTTCTGTGACTCTAACTGACTGGGCCCTGGTGGTATGATGACTTGCCTTACTGTTTGTCTTTATTATTCATTTACTTTCACTTTATAATAAACCCTTTTTGATCTCTATGTTGTGCCTTGTGATGGTGAGTCTTGCATGTCGAGCCTCATAATTAAGCCTGTGCACAGCAATTGATATTAATTATCAATACAGCACCTCAGGGAAGTCTGGGCAACAGGAGAGGGACGATCTCCTTCAGAGATCAGAGGAAGGGTGGGAGCCTTCTCCAATTGGGTGCCCCAGAGTGACCAGCACTTCCTGTATCAATCTGGCTTCTTCTTTTCCTCTATTGAAAAAGGGCTTCCCTTGTGGTCAGTGCAAAGGGAGCCACGATGTAGGTGTCCAGCCTCCATCTCCACACTGAAGGGTGTGATCCTGACCTTGGCTTGTTGGGGCCAATCCTCTCCCACCTCAGCTCCCTGCCTGTGCCAGCGCCCTCCTCATCTTAGCAGTCAGTCTCCATCTCTCTCTGTCTCTCACTCTCTCTCCCTTTCTCCTCTTCTCTGAGTGTCTCTCAGCCTCTGTTTCTCTCTCTCATCCCAGGGGGAGGAGCAGCAGCAGGACCAGCTCAGGCTCTTTCAGGAAAGGAAAGGCGGCCCTGAGTCTCTGCCCAGCTACAGCCCCTTAGAGGGAAGGAGGAGGGAGCCGCTGTGGTCAGATGCCCTCGGGCGCCATCCCCAGCACCAGGGGCACCCAGCTTGCTCTTGGCCCCTCTCCCTCCCCTGCAGTCCCCAGAGTGAACCAGGCCCCCCAGGCCAGGTCTGTTCCCAGGGGCAGTGTCACACCCTCCCTGAGGTTAAGAAGTGAGGGTGGGCTCACACTCCCACCTCCCCGAAGAGTGGGCTTCCAGGAGGCCATGTCTCCACCCACGGGATCTGCAGGGCCCTCTGTCCTCTCCACTCTACAGATGTGAGACCAAAGCTCGGGAGGCTCAGCCCCAAGTCCCTGACTCAAGTGACAGGTGCGGGACTCGAACTGCAGTCTGGCTGACTCCACAGAGCCTTCTGCTGCTTCTGGATGCTTCCGTCTGGTTGCTCCAGTTAATCTCTGGGCCTCAGCTTCTGAGTGCAGACCTGTGGGGGTGAGTCCCAGAGGCTGTGTTTCTGTAATGCTCCTAAGGTAATTCGTGAACAGCTGTTAGAGCCCTGGCTAATGCAGAGCCTTCCTTGGACACAGGATGAAGACTCAGAGCAGTAATGATTCACCCCAGCGACAGTCCCTGGGACTGTCTCCCATGAGGGCACTGCCAGCCTGTGACTGGTGGTGGATGGGCTGAGAGATTGGGGGCTGGGACCATTGGTGACTGACAGGGCTGGCTCCATAGGAGGCCCTGCCCACCCCTCTCCAGGATGAGGTGGTTATCAGCCTACTGCAGAGACCGTGGGCATGGGAGGACGTGGTTTCATCAGAGGAAGTGGCCTTGATCTTCTAGAGGTGGAAGCAGCAGATCAACTTTCTTTTTCCTTTTCTCAGTTTTTTCCCAATCCTAATAGCTTTCTTCTAAGCTTTCCCCACCGTCAACCAGGCAGCCCCCGCCCTGTGTCTGCTTTGCTTACCCCTCCTCCCAGGCCGAAGAAGAGAGGTTGCAAATTTTCATGGAATCCTCTTATCTGAGTCAGGCCATAAACATGCATGGCCTCATTTTCAGCTTTACAACATTCTGTAGTTGGTGTGTCGTTATCTCCATTTACCCTTGAGGAAACTGAGTCACAGAGCCTTGATGTCATGCAGTCCTCTGGGCTGTGAAAGATGCTTGAGTCAATTGGTAAGAGCTGGAAATGTGGACAGAAGAGAGGACAAGGGACCCAGTGGCCGATAGGACCCCAAAGGGTGGCCTGCCTGAGGGGTGAGTCCTGGGTTCTATGCCTGCCGTGCCCCAGTAACTGTGGGACCTGGCTGGATAGTCTCTTCTTTTCCAGGCTGCCAGGGGAGGGTGCTGGACCCCACCAGGGGTCATCACTGCCCATTCCATTGGGCAGCACAGACCATTTAAACAGGCTCTGGGCAATCTTCACAGAGAACCTGCTGTCCAGGTGCCTCGGGCCCAACTGCTCCCATGTCTGGTCTCCCTAGATGCAAGCTGTGTATTTCATTGATCCCCATGAGTGTGGAAATGTGAGGTGTGATTTGTACCTTTTTACCTCCTTCACCCATTTCACCCAAGCCTCATACCCACCCTTGGCAACCACCAGTCTATTCTCTGTCATCTGTGAGCTCATTTTGTTGTTCTTTTGCTTTGCACATATAAGTGAGATCATGTCGTGTTTGTTAGATCGGAGACCCCTATATGGGGCTGGGTCTCTGATAGGAATCAGGGGTTGGCAGCATTGCACCCAGTGATTCTCTGGGGGTTCTGTGCTTCTTATCCCTGCAACTCTGGGCTCTGCAGAGTTAGAGGTCTTCATCCCCAAAGGGGGCACACTCTTGCCCGTGGATACAGCAACGATGCCATTGAATTGCACACTTACTGGTGCCATTAGGACACTTTGGACTCCTGCGCAAGATAAGTCGCCAACTTGGCAGGGACAGTTGATCAACAAGGAAACATGAGGCCACTTTCACACCACGGGAGCAGGGAGGAATCTGTGGAACGCAGATGGTCCCCTTGACCACCTCCTGGTACTGCACACACCACTGTAACTGTGAACAGATATGTGCAGCAAACCCACTGTGAGAAGGACATATTATCAATGGTTCATGTCCTCAGGGACGGAGCTTTGGGCCAACTACCAAGTAAGTCACCAAGCTATGCTGAGGGGAGAGCTGAGGATGAAGGAATGTAGAATAAAGAGTGGAGGAGGGAGAGAACGAGCACCAGTTGCGGCCCTGAGACCCACAGCAGGAATACATCATACTCGTATGTACTTGAACAGTGATTGTCTCCCAGTCATGGGATTCTAGGTGATTTTTATTTTCTTTGTTAATTGTTTCACAGTTTTTCAAATTTTCAACAAAGATCATGTATTACTTTTGACAAATAGAATAAATATTTTATTTTACCAATTAGTGCATAAAAGTCTTCACATGTATACTCAGGCTTTCCACTAGGGTGGCTCTGATAAACTGAAATGGAATCCATGTCTTAGGCCTTTGCAAGGCTTGCTGACACCCCACAGAGAAACTCCAACACAGAAAATGACAATCCTCCTTTACTGGATGTAACAGATGTTGCCAGCTCTGTCCCCACCCTCACCCTCGTAGCACTGCTTTTCCATGTGGGATCTAAACCTCTCAAGATGCACTGGACCACTGCTAGGCTGCTCTCCCCTGCCACCACCCACATCCCAATTCTTCCTGGTTGATTTTATGGCCTGTGCATTAGGAAGGGGTCAGAGAAGGGGTACGGTCCACCCAGGGAAGGGCTTGCAGGCTTGATCACCCTCCAGCTTCTCCATCCACACAGTGCCAGACCGAGAGGCTCTCAGGTGGGGCAGACGAAGGACAGGAGGAGGTCCACTTCATTGCCGACGATGAGCCGCCCTGGGTGGATGTTGTCGGGCACGGCCAGGCTGGAGGTCATTTCCCAGGCGTCCACAAAGGCCACATGGAGGTCGGCAAAGGCAGCTTGGAGGAGCCGGTTCACCTGCAGGGTGAACCAGTCACTGCCATATACGGACTTGTACCCTGTGTTGGCCAGTTTGATGACCACGAGAGTGCCGGGCTCCCGGGCCAGCAGCGCAGCCACAGCTGCCCGGATCCCTGCCAGCCATCGTGCAAAGATGGACGGAGGGAAGGTGGTGAAGTGGGCGCCCAGCCCCAGCACCACCACGGTGTGGGGACCCCCTGCCAGGCCTCCCAGCTCTCGGGCTACAGAGTGCAGGGAGGCCACTGGTGTGCGGGCGGAGCGCAGGGGCCAGCTGTGGGCCCGCCAGTGCAGCACTATGTTCCGAGTGGTCTCCACGGCCATCAGGGGCCCCGTCTGGTATGTGGCGTGTAGATCCATGGGCTTTAGGGCTGTGGAGAGGAAGAGAGAGGAGGCCTAGGAGTGAGTATAGGACTGTGTACCATCCTCTTGTACAAATGAAATTTCTAGTCCCATATCCCAGGGCATAAGCATTCTGTCTCTAAACCCTAATGCTTACCCGCCCCACCCCCAGTTTTCAAGGTTGCCAAGAATCTCACTATCATCCATCCTAACTCCTATTCAGTTTGCTCTTATTTCTCTAAGACATTTGACTTCTCCATGCTGAGTGACCTCTTCCAGAATCCTCTCTTTCTTGCCTTAACACTACATTATCCCATTTTTTTCTACCATTCTGGTCATTCTTTGCTCAATTGTCAGCTTCATATTTTCTTTGCATTCTGTAAATGTGGTAGTCCCTAAAATTCTATCACTGTCATCCACTTTTCTTTACCATCTTCGCTTTGGGGAATTCATTCACTGCTACCTCCTCAGTTTCTGTCTAAGATCTGATGGCTTCCTGAGCTTTGATTCCACACTTCCAATTGCCCAGGCAATATTTTCTCTCTAATGCCCACCATGGTCTTGAATATCTAAACAGAATAGAGATCCCCCAAACAGATAGACATAAGGACACCTGCTTCATGACGAAGATGCCCTGTAGAGCTATGGGGAAAAGATGGCTTCTCAGTCAACAGTGCCAGGTCAATCAGATACCCCAATATCCAAAACTTAAAAAAAAAAAGGTGTTCTCTCATGACTAATAGAAAAATTCAAATGAAAACCACATAAGCCACTATGATACACCCATACTTTTTGCCAAATATAAAAAAATGATAATATCAAATGTTGGGCAAGAATGTGGAACAACAAGAACCCCTGGTGAAAGAGTAAACTGGTAAAAACCACTTTTTAAACATTGGCAGAACCAAAAAGTCTAAAGATGTACCTACTCTCTCATCAGCAAAACCATCACCAGGTGACATCCTACAAAAATACAAGCTCATGTGGACTTAAAGTGACATGTACAAGAACATTTATAGCAGCATTTTTCATGATAGTCCTATCAACAGTAGAATGTAAAAATATAGTGTGATATAATCATACAACTAAATACCATGTAGCAGTGAAAATGAATGAGCGACAATCCCATGAAAGAATATAGATGAATCTTAAATACAAAAAAAAAACCAGACACAACAGAAATCATAGTGTATGTTTTCATTTATATGAAGTTGGAAATCAGGCAAAATTCATCTTGTACATTGTTTAGCAATACCTAATAAGTTGGCAGAACTATAAAGAAAAACAAGGGCTTAAATACTAGAACAGAATAAAGATTTCTAGAATAATGGGAGAAGAGAGATTTATAACTCGGAGGAGACATGGTACCAGGAAGGCTTCTGGAGTGAGATTCTCATTCTCTTTCTTAATGGGGGTGGAGGTTATATGGGTGATCATTTTATAACAATGGAAACTGCTTTATGAATTTTCTATGTTATATTTTATAATAAAATTTTTAATAAAATTATGCACACTGATTAATATAAAGGTCTATCAATTAATTTCACAAATCTGCCACCTGCGCTTATATTGGAAGCATCGTACAAACAGCTCGGTAAGGTTTCCTACCCTTGGTATGTCAATGTCTCACAGATGTGTTTGTGTCGATAATGTGATGGTGTCTTGCTGAGTGGTGTTCATTATTGTTGTTTCATGTTTTTGTGTGCCATCGCGAGAATGTCTGAGCTTGAATTAGAGCAAACGAACAAACATTAAATTTCTTGTTAAACTTGGCAAGAGTGGAAGTGAAATCAGGGACATGTTAGTCCACATTTATAGAGATAATGCCATGAAGAAAACGGCAGTGTACAAATGGATTAAATGTTTTTTTGAGGGCGGAGAAGACGTCACTGATGATGAGAGGTCAGGGCGGCCAGTAATGAGCAGAACTGATGAAAACATTGCAAAAATTTGTCTAATTGTGTGTCAAAATCATCGGCTGACTGTGAGAAGCATAGCAGACCAAGTAAACATTGATAGAGAAACAGTTAGGAAACTCTGAACTGAAAATCTTGGCATGAGAAAAGTGTGTGCAAAAATGGTCCTGAAGGAGCTCACTGATGAACAAAAGCAAAGGAGAGTCGAAGTTTGCCAAGACCTTTTGGAGAGGCAAGACGATGTTTTGGGCTGTGTTATCACTGGTGATGAAACATGGGTGTACCAATACGATCCTGAAACAAAGCGTATAAGTGCACAATGGAAGTCAGCCAATTCTCCATGACCAAAAAGTTCACTCAGCCTAAATCAAAATTCAAAACGATGTTGCTAACTTTTGTGATATCAGAGGGATTATTCATTATGAATTTGTACCAAATGGACAAACAGTTAACTAAGTTTACTATTTGGAAGTGCTGAAAAGGCATTAAAAAAGTTAAGACAACCCGAACTTTTCACCAACAATTCATGGCTCTTGCATCACTACAGTGCACCAGCTCACATCACAGTCTGTGACTAAGTTTTAGGCAATAAACAGATCATTGTATTGGAACACCCTCCCTACTCACTTGATCTGGCCCCCATTGACTTTTTTCTTTACCTGAAGATAAAGGAAATATTGAAAGGAAGACATTTTGATGACATTCAGGACCTCAAGGGTAATACAACAACAGCTCTGATGGCCATGCCACAAAAAGAGTCCCAAAATTCCTTTGAAGGGTGGACTAGGCACTGGCATCAGTGCATAGCTTCCCAAGGGGAGCACTTCGAAGGTGACCACAGTGCTATTCAGGAATGAGGTATGTAGCACTTTTTCTAGGATGAGTTCGCCAACTAAATTATCCGTTTTTGTATGCTGATGGGGATGTGACGGAAATTATGCTGTTGCTGTTGAGAGGGAAGGTGATTTAGGAGGGAAGGGAGAAATTGGTGGAGAGATGTCCTTGAACGGGTAAGAGGGGAGGAGACCTAGAGCTGAAGTGGAAGGAGCATGGAGAGTTCATTTTCAAAAACAGGTGGCAATACAGAGAATACTACTACAGATGCTGGTAAGAGAGGAGGTGTGGTGGTGGAAATCTGGAATTTCACTTCTGATTGCTTTGTTTTGTTAAGAAAATATAAGGGTCGGCAGCTGACCATGAGGATGAAGAAGGTTTCGGGAAAGGAGAAGCTGTGACATCGTCAACAAGGCCGGGGGTTCAGTCGTCCAGGACAGTGGCTCTCCAACTTCAGTGCCCATCAGCATCACCTGGAGACTTGTTGAAACACAGACTGAGCATCTCCCCAGAATTTCTGATTCCGTAGGTCTGGGATGGGGCCTGAGAAGTTGCGTTTCTCACAAGCTCCCAGGTGGTGCCGATGCAGCTGGTCTGGGGACCACGTTTGAGAACTGCTGGGATTACTGTGCAGCATTAGTGCATCCTAGAGGTTTGTGGTCATGATTTCAAGTGAACAGTCAGCATGGTGGAGTGAAACTACCTCAGACGCATCTTTCCTGACCATTTATCTATCTTCCTCTGCCTCACCATCTTCTACTTTCACAGTATTTTTTCTCACAGAACTTTTCACTATCTGTGACTTGTTTCTGAGTCTTTCCATTAGCGTTTATGCACAACAAAACTGGAATATTAGTAGTTTTGTTGTTGGTCACTGTTATGTTGTCATAACATAGAACAGTGCCTGAATATCACAGGTGCTCAATAAATATTTATCAATGAAAAACAAGAAAGGATGGAAGGAAGGAAGGAAGGAAGGAAGGAAGGAAGGAAGGAAGGAAGGAAGGAAGGGGAAGGAAGAGGAGAGGAAAACAGATTACTATACAAGCAACTAAAAAACGAAGGAAGGAACAAGCAAAACAAATTACCAAACAAGCAACTAAATCATCATATTAGTTTTGACTTTTAAGAGAAAATTATTTACATAATTATAAATATAAACACAGTTCACTGATATGTCTAAAATTAACATAAATGCAATGGAAAGGTGGGAAGAGGAAGGTAGCTAGTTGCTTACCACTGTATTTTCTTTTCCTGACGACTGTATTTGCCAAATTCTCTGTTTGGACCAAGACTGGGTTGTAGTCATTCAACCTGAGCAGTAAAGATGTATGCCACTTCCATGCCTGGACATAAAGCACCCACAAAATCCTCTGTTCTCTCTCCCTCTCCCTTTTCCTCTCTTTCTCGGTCTCTTTCTCCTCATCAATGGGTTGGGCACAGAGGATCCAGTAGCGATCTTGCAAAATATCTAGTTGGTTCTTTGCAATATACAAGGAATTCAAAGTAACATATAGCTTGATTAAAACACAGTTGACTCCAGGAGGGATCCGAGTTTCCATTCTCTCCTGGTAGCAACATGGCATGAAACAGGTGGAGTGAAGAAATGCCAGTTGGCCCTGTGCTTGCCCACCCCGGTGTCAGTAGGGCAAGGTGTGGAGCTAAACGTAAACTTGTACCTTCACCCAGTGGCAACAAGGCCGTGGAATTGGTGCTCCATGTTCACTGGGGTGGCATCAGCCGGACCCAAAAGGAAGTTGAACATACACCTGGACCTGCGTGTTACACCTACACAGGGTGAGTGCTGGCTGAAAAGAACAAAGGTAAAATAAGACCCAGAGTCTCACAGCATAATACCCACAGTGTCCAGTAAACAACAGAAAATCATTCAGCATACCAACAATCACGATAATCACAAATTTGAATAAGAAAAGACTATTGCCAAGTGCCAACACCAAGATTACTCAGATGTTGGAATTATCTGACAAGGATTTTTAAAGCAGCCATCATAAAAAATGCTCAAGTGAGCCATTGTGAACACTATACACGTATTAGTATAGCTAAAATTCAAATGATTGATTTTTCCAAGTGTGGGTGAGAATATAGATCAACTGGGGAAATATATGGTGGAAACATAAAGTGCTATAGCAAGTTTGGACAAGTTTGGCAGTTTCTGAAAAAGTTAAACACATACCTAGCATATGATCTAGACATTCCATTTTAAGGTATTTACTCAAGAGAAATAAAAGCATATGCCCATACAAACATTTGTGCACAAATATTCATTTAGCTTTATTTGTAAGCGCTAAAAATTGGAAACAGCCCAAATGTCCATCAACAGATGAACAGATAAATAAATAATGGTATATCCATACATACAATGGAATACTACACAACAATAAATAGGGAACGAACTATTGCCACATTCAGAAATGTGGACAAATCTCAATATAATTATGCTGAGTAAAAGCAGCCACACACAGAAAAGAGTACACATTGTATGATTCAATTTATATGAAGTTCTAGCAAATGCAAACTAAGCTAAAAAGACAGAAAGCAGATGTGCGGGTTGCCTGGGGACAGAGAAGAGTAAAAGGGAGGGATTAGCAAGGACTACCAGGAAAGCTTTCTGAGTGGTGGATCTGTTAATTGTCTTATGTGTGGACATTGTTTTCCAGATGTACATACTCGTATGTTATAATTTATCAAGCTGTCCACATAAATATATGCTGTTTATGACTTGTCAGTTACACCTCAATAAACTGTTTAAAATAAAGGGGAACCTCAAATTAGGCCTAGTGACTGAGGGTGACGATATGGTAAATTTCTAAACTTTGCAGGAAGACAGGATTGTATCTGCACTACCCACCCGAGATTGGAGATAATATGTTTAAGTGGACTTTCCTCACACACCTGGTAAGTAAGGGCCACAATTAGCCGGTTGCTAACTTCACAATTGAGTTCACAGAGATTATGACCACTGAATAGTGGGCCAAGTCCAACAGGCATTCAGGCTAGCTCTGCTGTTCTACCTTCCCACTCAGGTATCTTCAAGACTTGTAGTAACTTTGGAGTAGGTACTAGATGCTTGGACATAATTTTATTTAAAATAACCACTATAGATGCTAAGTGTTTATTTTTCTTTTCTAAATGAGAGGTTATTCACAAGTTCTTTCTGTGAAAATTTTCTGTTTTCCATTAATCTTGACTTTTTAACTCTCAACATGGAAGAGTTGAGATTGGATTAAATTAACTTTGGAGGGGCTGAGGAAATGACGCTCATTCAGCAAAAGTCACTCAGGTTTTAGGTGCTAAGAGAACCATAGCTCTATCAGCTGCTGGATAAGACACAACAGTGAGGCAAAGAAAGGAGAGAGAGAAAAGAGGAGGAGAGGGAAGGGAGGAAAAGGAGGAGGAAGAAATTGAGGTAGGTAGGGTACAAAAATCTGAACTTCAATACATTCATGTTAATTTTACTTAAGAGAGTAAACGGGATTTTATTTAAAGACTAAATCGGGAACTGTTCTTGTATTATTGATACAGGAGAGTTAGCATGTCCCTAGGTAGACAGGGAGGTCCCTGGTGGAATAAACAAAAGACAGCCATATCCTAAAACTTCGGGTTTTGATATCACTCCTTCACTCCAGGACATAATGTAACAAGGCCTTGAGGTTAATCATAAAATTCATGTTGGCCTGACAAATGGAGCAGATCTGATAGATAAGAGTGGGTTACTTTGCTAATTCCTTTAGGATGGGCAAGCAGAACAAACCTGGTACACGAATTTCATTAGAAGGAGCCAGTTCCCTTCTTCTAAAGTTCCCTTCTTCAAATACCTCCCCTTCCCCAAGCAGGCAAAGGAAGGTTTAAAAGTAAGAGCTTTTGCCTCAGTGTTAGGGCACCCCATTGGGGACCCTCCCACTCAGGAGCTGCAACCTTTCTCCTGCCTCTAATAAACTATCCTCTTTTTAAAACTTTTTTACTCTCCTGGTCCGTGTTTCCATTCTTCGGCTTCACGAGACAGGATCCCGGCCCACACTCAGAAACTGCCGGCAGATCCAACATCACCTACATCATTATCAGAAATTGTATTATTTGAAACGTTTTTTTTAATGCTGTCATATGAGTTCATTACATAACTTCCGGTCAACCAAACTGGAAAGGAAGCTTGGTGATGATAATTACATTCTCTCAGCTCTGATTCCTTTGCTCATTTGCTCTTGGAAAATTCCCGGCATACTGCCCCAACCTCTGTAACATAGGAGTCTTGTCTTGCAAAGCCCTCCCTGTTCACCTCTTCCTTCCTGAGGCTTCAGGTGTCCTGCCCTCTCCCCTCAGGGCCACTCACAGGGCACTTTGTCACGCAGATACTCCCACCACTGCCGAAGCGTGGAGTCTCCCATCATGTGGACAACGTGGCCAGCCAGGCAGCCCAGGATGCTGTCAACAGTGGGGAAGGAACGGCTGGAGCAGGACAGCGAGTGCCACACTTCTTGGTGGTAGAAGCCAGAGGGTTTTGTGGCCGGGAGCCCAGGATGGCACGGGGGCCGTGGGGACAGGGCTACAGGAAAGGGGAAAACAGAATAGAGCTAACGTTTATAAATTACAAAATGTCAGGTGCTCCTCTATGCTCTTTACATATATTATATTATTTCATTTACTCTTTGACAAAAATCCATGAAGTAGTATTCTTATCTTCATTAACAAGTGGGGACACTGAGGTCCTGAATTATTAATTAATTTACCCATCATCAAGAATAGTGACTGGCAGAGATAGCATTTTAACCCCAAAAGTCTGACTTTACAGCCCATGTTACTAAACCACTATGCTATACTGTCCTAGCAGGGGGGCTGGGGCTCTACTCCCAATCAAGGAATAAAACCCCTCCAAGTCTATTACCCGCAAAACCCCCAGCATATGCCAGCCCCACTCACCCAGGCTGCTGTTCCCTGGGGCTGCCATTCTGACCTGGATTGGAGAAATGCCCTGAGGGAGCTCGATGTCTGTCACTTTCCTAGAGAAACACCAAAAGTGAGCATTGAGGGAGGGTGACCAGGTGAAAGCTGGAGACCAGTATGAGCATATGATGGTTGACTTGTGACTTCTACTCTAAGTCCAAAGTTTGAGGTCGATACAATACAATTAGCACATTCACACTGTGAAGCAATTATAATAAAGACTCAAAAATGATGGAAGAGAAAATCATACCAGGAATCTGGACCTTCTGCAATCAATCTACACTTTGTTTGTCAGTCTACTAACAGTCCAGGTAATAAAAGAACATCGAAGCTGGGTTGTGTAGTTCTTTCTCTGATAAATGGAGGTACACAAGCATGCCAGGAAAGACAAACTTCCTGGAAGAAACACGAAACAGAATAATTTTCTGTTATGTGAAAACTCACAAAGAGCACTGTGTGGAATAACCAGGTTAATATCAACATTCATAACTCAAGTTGCTAGTATGTACCCTTGATATGTTATGATGGAAATGTAACCTTATCTCTGTGATCTTCCTCCCCTAAGCTCATAACCCACTTCTGATTATACTGTTGGGATGGTTTTCCTTGCAGGCCCCCGCTGAGAGCTCTATCTCCCCCTTATCGGAGCTCCGCTCCCCTCCTCCTCCCATACCTTATCGGAGATGTCTCCCGTGGGCACCATAGTTAGAGGCCTCCCTGTCAAAACAAAGTTGAGGGATTACAGCTGCTAGGGACGGATCTCCTGACACCCCGCCAGATTTCCCTAACTTGGAGGCCTAACCCTATAAAACAAAACGCCTGGCCCCAGTTAGTGCTCAGTTCTTTGGGAACAATCCCACTGAGCCAGCTGGCATAATAAGGCTGTGTTCTCCCTGATCTTTGCGTGCCACTTGAGTCTCGCGGTCCTCATCATTCTTCTGCAACATTTGGTGTGTTGGCCAGGAAACCCAACTGCGATGGCCCCTTGCACCACTGGTGTGGGGCGAGAAGCAGGCTGCGGAGCAACGGGAGGCCCAATAAGGGTGTAGGCGCGCCCTGCTGATTTTGGCGGACCCCGGACTGGGCTTCCCCGGGCAGCCACAGCCTGCACTTCCCCAGCTGGACCCACTGAAAGGGACCGGGGACAACCAGTCAGATCCTCCCATCGGACCAGGTAAGCCTCGAGGCCATTGTCTGGAGCCAGTCCTGTCCCATGTGAGAGAAGGGGAGCCTGATCACCTCCCAGTAGGGTCTTATAACCTACCCAGTCAGGGACACCCATAGGAGGGTGTCAACCCCGTGTGTGAGTGACTGATTGTGTGTCTGATTGTTTGATTCCATTGCTTTGGCTATGGAAGCCTGAATATGCTTCGCCCTGATTCTCGAAGAGCATCGTGTGGCATAACAGTGATTCACTCCACAGAGTGGCCTGGTCTGGAAATTATTCTGGAATTACACTGTAGCCAAAAACACTCCTAAGTGCCCCACGAGGGACGCCAGCAGGGCAGCGCCTGAGTAAATCCCCCTCCCCACCGTCTGCGACATAGTAGCTATGGGTGGGAAGCAAAGTAAGCCTGCAGTCCTAGACTGCATGTTAAAGAATTTTAGGAAAGGTTTTGGCAGAAATTATGGAATCTGCATGATCCCAGGAAAAATTAAGAGCCCTCTGTGAATTAGACTAGCCCACTTTTAACGTGGGCTGGCCGTCAGAGGGAACCCTAGACCTGGTCGTTGTCCTACACGTTTATATTGTAGTGACCGACAATCCTGGTCACCCGGTCAGTTTCCATACATTAACTCCGGGTTGGAAATTGCCAGGATCCTTCCACTTTAGGGTACGGTTCTGCTCTAGTAAAAAGGAACAGTGCAGGATTCTTGTAACCCAGGCTCTGAAAGAAACTCCTAACACCCCTCCGACAAAGGCCCTTCACCAAGAGGACACAAGAAAACTCCACTGAATATTTGAGGACAGACGTCTGAGTGCCAGAAAAACATTTTGGGGAGCGCGATCCACTGTGTTTGGGGACAGCGCAAGCCGCAGCGCAAGCGGGACCGCCGAGATGCGCCTCCAGAACGTAGAGTAACAATCACAATCCCACATTCCAGGCGAGTGCGAGTGGGAGGGAAAGTGACCCGGGCCCAGGCGCCGGGTGAGCGCCCTGCAGCTAACATGAAAGCCGCCTCCAGCGGAACAGCCGACACAGCGGAGGAAAGAGGCTCCTCTCTCGGCTCCCTCTCCCTGCCCCAGCCCTGGGAAGCAGCGATTTCAGCAAGATTGGACCTGCACACCCTCTGGACCTCGCCCCAGGGAGCCTGGTGGAGAGAGGATGCAGCTGGTAGAGCCTGGTGGAGAGGAAGAGACAGCCCCTTTCGAGCTTCCCTGGGCCAACCTCTCCGGGGAGGGGACCAAGAGCCAACGGCGGTCAGCACCCGGCACCCCCGCCCCCTCTCCCCCGTCCTGGAACTTCCAGCCCGGGTCTGCAGCACCAGGAAGAAGGCGCCTGAGCTCCCCTACCCGAGACCCAAGCGTGGGCTGCGTAAGCTGAGAGCACAGAGCTCCCAGGCCGTGCGCCAGGGGCAATACTATCCCTTTCTTTTGCCTTTTCAACACCAAGAGCATTTCTGCAGTGGAAGCTCAGCAGCCCTCGGGGTGGAAGGAAAAACCCTAGAGCCTTAAAGCAGCGACCAGGGCACTGGTCCCTACTCGGCCGCCTCTGAAGAAGCCCGGGGGCTCCCCCCTGCCGCCGCACCCCACGCGCTCCCGGGCTGCGGACCTAGGCAAAACCGCGGCCTGACTGCAGCCACTGGCAGGGCCTTCCCCAGCTCGGCTTGGGGACCCGGGAGCACCCCCGGCGACCACCCCAGCTGCCCCCGTGCTCGGGGAGCACAGCCTGGGCCTTGCCCAGCCCCCAAACTACCGTGAAATCAATGTTATTTGGGTGATGCGAGAGAAAAAAGAAATAAGGAGGACCATCAAAGGAAGGCTCCGCCCAGCTGCCGTATCTCTGGATTTCTCCTTCTTTGACTTTGCCACACTTAGTGCTCGCCTAGTGATGCAGCAGTAGAATTGTCGCCTGCCAAGTGGGTGACCCAGGTTCAATTCCCAGTCAGGGAAGCGGTTTCCTTTTCACCCCTGCGAAGGGGAACTTGAAGACCACATTTAAATTGCATAAAAGTTAACTTAATTTTCATATGAGGCGTTTTCTGCTTACAAACTCTGTGACAGTTTTGGTATTCCAAGTGCAACATGATGGGCGATGTGTGGAATGTCTCTGGGTTCTTGAGATGGGGACTATTTAAAGGCCATAGTATATAATACCAAAGGAAAACTGCTGTCACAAAACTGAGAAACAAGCAAATGACGTACTTAGCATCTCTGAATACACACCTGAGAAATTTACTGAGAGCTGCTTGGGAAAAGGCTGACTTTGTGAATCTCCAGTCTTTTAACGAGGTTGGCGCCACTGTGCTGATTGGCTTCTGTCTGACAGTATTGGGACACGATTCTTTGTTATTTGGTTAGTCTAAACAGCAACTACAGATTTATTGCTTATTATTTCCTTCTCATTTCTTATAAAAGTGCGATGCACATATGACCTCTCCTTAAGTTCCCAAACAAAGATCGCGTTGACTCTAATGTTACCTTACTAATAGATGGAGAACCCATCTGTAAAAGGGAGACTCACCTACTTCCATCAGCAGGAAGGAAAAGAAAAATTGACCTATAATTTTGCTGAGTGTGAAAAGGAAGAAGAGGAAGACACTAGAAAAATCAAAGTGCCAATATCAGTACTGGACGCCACCAGCCACAGTTCTGCTGTCTTATGAGACAATCCAGGGGTGATCTTGTTCCCAGAGTCTCACACTGACTGCAGCTGCACTGACAGCAATTTTCCACCCAAACTCTTCCTAGCTGCTTATACAACATACGGCCTTAGGCAACGAGAGCTAGAATTTCAAGGACTCCAGCCATAATCATTTCATAACCCCTCACCAAGGGACAAAATACCTTCTTGTCTTAGTCTGTACCTTCTCGGGCTGGGTAAAAGCCTTCCTCACCTGAACTAAAAAGCCAGAGAGGTCACCAAAGTTCCCCTCCACGAAATCGTCCCACAGTATGGGCTTCCCCTCACCATTCACAGGACAACAGACCAGCCTTATCTCAGATGTACTACGGACTCTGGCCTCAGCCCTCAGTGTCTCCTAGAAGCTTCACACAGCCTACTGGCCTCAGAGTTCAGGGAAAGTAGAGTATATGAACTGTACCCTCAAAGAAACATTGTCTAAGCTATGCAAAAAACAAACAAAAACAAAAAAAAACAACCTCCCTGGGATGGATGGATCTACTCCCCTTAGGCGCCCGCCGCTCCCTGTGTACTCCTCAAAAGGATGGTTTTTCCCCCATTTAAAATTCTCTAGGGCCGGCCTCCCCCATTGCTATCATCCATCCCAGGCAGCCTCAAAGTAGTAGGTAACTCCCAGGTCAGCTTATCGCCCTAGGAAAGATCCTTACAGGCCTGCACTCACATCTACTAGAAAGAACTCCTGACTCATTAGGGACCCCTGTCCATCCCCACTTTCCAGGTGACAGGGTCTAAGTAAAGATTGGAAGCATGAGCCCCTCTGCCCAATATAGATGGGCTCACACAGTAATCCTTGTTACACCCACTGCTCTTAAGGTCTCCAGAATCACACCGTGGATTCACCACTCCTGAGTCAAGCGAGCAGAGTCGGACCAGCCTGCCTGGACAAGCCACTGAAGACCACGCTTAAGAAGACCAGCTGAATAACAGTTCCCCCCCTTAACCATTTTCGCCCTCTGCCTGCTGACCCTTCTGGTCTCTCTTTTGCTCATCTCTACGACCCTGCCTGATTGGACCCCCACCCAGCGGGGTCTCCTCCTGTCCGGATTTCTGTTATGGGTTTCTCCTCTACTCGTGCTCGCCTGCCTGAGGCCCTCTGGCTCTTAGGCCTTCTTTGCCTTTTCCCCCTTGGGTCTCTCCTCGAAGTGTCCCTGCTTCCAGCGGTCCGGAACAAGAGCCTCAGACCTCCCAGTTCCCCTGCAATCTCTTCCCCCGAGGGTCTGTCTGCTGGACCTACTTAGCCCAAACCGGGTCCTCTGATGGCAGTGGAGTCCAGGGCACTGACCTCTGCAACATTGTGGCGGCCCAGATTGCTGCGATGGCTCGGGCTGCACTGCCCCAGCCTTGCTGCCATGGCCTCGGCCTGACTTCCCTCCGCAGGGCCAAACTCCCAGATGCCCAGGACCCTGCCAAGCAGCTCAGAGCCTCCATAGTCTCCCGCTCGGTCAGCGTCCCCTGGCTCCTGCCTCAAACTTAGCCTGCTACCTGCCCCCTGGCCTCTCCTAGGCTCCCGACACCCACTGCCAGAGCTTTTCTGCACCTTTGCCCTCCTGCACTTTCTTCTGTAACGGAAGCTACCTATACAGGTATCAGAGCACACATCACGGTGGAGGTGGCTGCATCCTCATTTTCATTCTCCTTCTGCCGCCGTTTTTGCTGACGCTGAATTCCAGTCGCGGGTCTTTCCTTCCCTTCGCACCCGCCGTGGGGCTTTCATCCCTTTCCTCATAGGTGCTGGCATCTTTACAGGGGTTGCCGCTCCGGCCTTGGGACTTCCATCGACTTTTACTACAAACTTTCTCAAGAAATCAATGATGACATGGAGCAGGGCGCAGACTCACTCATGTCACTTCAGACCCAACTCTCCAGCCTGGCGTCAATCGCCCTCATAAACCGGGGAGCCCTGGATCTGCTCACGGCCGAAAAGCGCGGGACCTGCCTCTTCCTCCAAGAAGAATGTTGCTGCTACATGGGCCAGTCTCGGATCCCCGCCACCAGGGTCTGTGAGCTCCGGGGATCGCATATAGAACCGCTGCGAGGAGCTCGCCTCCTGGGGGTTTGGCTTTCAGTCCTGGACTTCCTGACCCCCCCTTGCTCTCCATTTTCCTCCTTGCTGCCATCGGCCCGTGCATCTTTGCTGCCCTTGTCCACTTCATCGAAGGTGCCGTCTCCTGTCTGACCACCGCCCACGTCCTTGCCCTGCGGGGCTGTCACTCTCTGTTTAGATGATGATCTTTCGGGGTTCCCCTTCCAATCATCAACAGGGGGGAATATGTTGGGACGGTTTTTCCTGCAGGCCCCCCTAAGAGCTCAATCTCCCCCTTATCGGAGCTCCGTCCCCCTCCTCCTCCCATACCTTATCGGAGATGTCTCCCGTGGGCACCATAGTTAGAGGCCTCCCTGTCAAAAAAAAGTTGAGGGATCACAGCTGCTAGGGACGGACCTACCTGGCACCCCGGCCAGATTTCACCCCTAACTCGGAGGCCTAACCCTATAAAACAAAGCGCCTGACCCCAGTCTGTGCTCAGTTCTTTGGAAACAATCCCACTGGGCCTACTGGTGTAATAAAGCTGTGTTCTCCCTGATCTCTGCGAACCACTTGAGTTTCTCGGTCCTCGTCATTCTTCCGCAACAACATAAAAAACATCAGACAAATTTCAATAGAGAGGAATATTACAATACGAGTATAATTAACCAACACTCCTCAAAACTGTCAAAGTCATCAACAACAAGGAAAGTATGAGAAAATGTCACAGCCAAGAAGAGCCTCAGGAGACATGACAACTAAATGTAATATGGTATTCTGGATGGGATCCAGAAAAAGGACATTAGATTAAAACTAAGGAAAGCTAAATAAACCATGGATTTTACCTAATAATAATGTATCAATATTGGTTTTTGAATTGTAAGAGATATAACACACTACTGTAAGATGTTAATGATAGGAAAATTGTGTGGGAAAGTGGACATGGGAACTCTGCACGATCTGCTCGATTTTGTAAATCAAAACCATAAACTCTAGTAATAAAACAGTTTCAGAATTCCACACACAGGTGTTTATCTAAGAGAAATGAAAATATTTGCCCACAAAATTGTTGTTGGTAAAAATTGTTAAAGTTGCACAATGTTGACAGCAACTTTATTCATAATAGCCAAAATCTGGAAACAACCCAAATGTTCATCAAGAGGTGAAAGGATAAACAGGCTGTGGTCTATCCATACAATGGAACACCATTCATTAATAAAAAGGAAAAAAAGGAGAAAATTACTGATATGCAACAATATGGATGAATCACAAAAAAAATTTTCCTAAGCAAAAGAAGCCAGATACAAGAGTACAAACTGCATGATCCATTTTTATGCAATTCTAGAAAAGGCAAAACTAACATATACTTTCAGAAAGGAAATCAGTGTTTGCCTGGGCTTGGAGGTGGGTGAGGGAACTTGACTGGGAAGGGACACAAGGGAATCGTCAGAGATGGTGGAAATATTCTGTATCTTGATTGTGGTGACAGTTACACAAGTGTACACATTTATCAGAACTCATTGACCTGCACATTTGAAACAAGGACATTTCATTGTATATAAATTACACTTCAATAAACTATATTTAAATTTTTTATCAAAACAAAAAATTCAGACAATAGGATTGTGAGCTGCTGAGTAGTCTGTAATTAAATAAATAGCTATTAAGAATACATATTTGTAGCATGAATGTATGCGTGAACTGCTGTCTCTAAAATTGATGGGCTAGAGTTCCACTGAGGCAGGAAATGCTGTTGGGCGATCTTTTTGTGTGTTTCCACCTCGCTGTCTCTCCCAGTCCTCAAAGCTGAGCTTGGCCCTTACCTGTATTTCTTCCTTCACTTCCCAAGGCAGGGGAGAGAGGGGCAGGGGCAGCATGTTAATTTACAGGAGCTTTCTCAACATTAACTCCGTTACCAGAAAATATGTCAACCGGCACCCATCCTGACCTCCTACTCGCCCCATTTTGGAGAAGAGGTGCCACTGTACCCTAATGCTACCTCCTTCTGCAGCTTTTAGATTGCACCACTTTCTTTCCTCCTCCTCCTCCTCCTTCTTTTTTGCACCATCTTCAACTTCTGCCCCCCCAGTTCTTTTTCCCGAGAATATAAACATAATCACATCTGCTGCACTGAATGAAGCACCTCTTCCACTACCTCTCCCGGTATCTACAACTCAGTCAGGTTCCTTTCCTTCAAAGGACAACTTCTTGAAAGACTCATCTGACCTTGTTACCTGCCTTATTTTTCTACTTTTTATGCACATTGTTAAAGTTACTTTATTATGTACCCAACATCCAGCTCTAGAGGATCTTAACATTTGGCCAGGTTTGAACTAGATCTCTCTTTAGATAGAAATAAATAAATCACTAAAATAAAAAATGGTGTAAAGACCAAATTTTGGGGAGTGTCTCGTCCTGCGTGACGAGAGTTGTGTGGAGTCAGTAGAGCGGCTCAGGGTTAAGAAAAGACAGCAGCCATGAATAGAGTTTAAAAGTGGAGGCTAAGGGACCGGCAGCCTCAAGGTCTGGGCTGTAGCACCTGGTCGGGCCTGTGCAATAACTTTTATTAGTTAGGTGGGGAAGCACAGGAGATAAAGCTTGTCAATCTCAAGATCTGTGAATTCTATACATCATAATAGAAAACCCTATTAGAGTCAATCACCCTTGCCTGCAGACAGCTGGACCTTAAGTCTCAACTTCCCCAAGGGACAAAACCTATATGCATATGAATAGATGGAGAGCAAGCACCTCATTGAATCACTTCCCTTGCAGGTTTTGGGAAGGAATGCAGCCACCAAGGCAGAGGCTTTCCTTAGCCTCAGGAAGGTGGGAGACTGTGCCCACCTCTGTGAACCCCATGGATTCTCCTGTTGGTCCCCATGACTGGGTCTGGCTTGAGTTGTTCCTTCCGTGAGGAATCTTACTCCTCATTGACTGTCCAGTCATCTTTCTGGGACCAAACAGGGAGGCATAAGGTGCAAACACAAAGGTTTCGCAAAGTCCCTGAAAGGATCTGTCTTAGAGACTCTCCTTTCTTTGGGGGCAGGTAGAAGGAAACAAAACTGTTAAACTGTTGCCTGGCGAGATTAAACTGCTGCATGGCGACAGGGGAGTGTGCAGAAAAACTGGACCTCTAAGACGTTTCTGGTGGGTTGTAAAATGGTATGGCCACTCTAGAAAATAGTTTGGCAGTTTCTTATGAAATTAAATATCCACTAATTACACAACCCAGCAACTGCACACAGACGTTTATTCCAGAGAAGTGAAAATTTATGTTCACATAAACATCTACGTATGAATATTCATGGTAGCTTTATTTATAATTGTCACAAACTGGAAACAACCCAAATGTCCTTCAATGGGTGACTAGTTAAAAAAACTGATATGATGAAATACCAGGCTGCCATAAAAAAGGATGGATTATTGATGTATGCAATAACTATTTTCTATTGTAAGTACTAATTCTGTGTCAATTATGTGTGCTACAGGTATAATCTCCCAGCTTATATCTTGATTTAAACTATGTTTATGGGAACTTTTGGTCATGGAGAAGTTTTTAATTTATATATCACCCCATTATGAATATTTTCTTTTATGATTTATGCCTTTTGTTATGTCTAAAATAATATTTTCATAATCCAAAATCATAAAGAGATTTTCTGCTATAACCTTTTCTGAGTTTTAAGGTTGCTTTTTTGCATTCAGGTCTTTAATCCTCCTGACGTTGATCTTTATGTATATACACTGAGGTTCAGATCTAGTTATATTCTTTTCTGTTTATTTCTGTTCAATGCATTCCCCATTGTTTCGAATGCCTATTATGTTTAGGTAAAGTTACTTGTCTTCATGGATCTAGTCTTTTCTATGATTTATTCAACTACGCCTAAACAAATGCCACATTCCGTGTCAAGAGACTATTTCACACACCAAAAAAACATTGAAATATAAAGAGATGAAAAGGGGTACGCCATGCAAATTCTAAGCAAGTGAAAGCTCTTCTAGCAATATTCATAGTGTAAAAATTAGGACTTAAGACAACAAGCAAGAAAGTAACATAAATAATTTACCATTAACATAAAACAATCACAAAGTTGAATGCATTTAGCAACAGAGCCTTGAAATAAATAAAATGAATACTTCCTGAATTACAATGAGAAGCAGTCAAATCTACAAACCTACAAACACAATATACTATATTTATGTCTGAAACTAATAGACTAAGCAGACAAAAAAAATAGTGAAGTTATATGTGTTTGGAATAAAACAAGCTAAATCAAATAGGTTCAGAATTTCATTCTGAAGAAATAGAGAATACAAATTATTTTCAAGGGAATATAGAATACAAACAAAAAATTAGTCATCTGTTGGGTCACAAATAAATTCTCAACAAATTTCAAAGAATCGATACTAGACACCATACTTCTAGTCATAATGCAAATAAATTTAAAAAAAAAATACAAAGATAGCTGCCTCCCTACGCTATATCCAGAAACTAAAAATAATTCCTAAATAATTCATGACTTAAAGAGGAAGTCACTATAGAAGTTATAAAACATATAATATTGAATAAAATGAAACTCCCATATGCAAAATTTGGGGACTACAGCTAAAACTGTACTCAGAGGGAAAATTTATAACCTTAACTATAAATTTTTATCCCATATAAAGAGGATTGATATATATATTAGTATATTGTTCTGAATCGTGAAATTAGAAAAAGGAAATAAATCTTAAAAGAAATAGAAACAACAAATATTAAAGTTACCAACGGAAACAAATAAAACAGAATGGGGACTTAATTTTCCCGGTAATACGGCAGTCCAAGTATTCACAACAACCTTTACACTGAGAACAACTAAAAATTCTGGACAAAAACAGTATTTTAAAAAAATATTTTTAAAAATGGATTTTTAAATAATTGAAAAGCTAACAAAATAAAGAAAAATCAGATGAAAAGCTTAGTGTAGGCAGGAATTTAAAGAAATGAATGAGGCACTCAAGCCACTTTTGCCCTGAAGTCATTCATTCTGCCTTGAATATTTCATTTCTTGTCTTTCCTGGAGAATTCCAGGAGATCGATTGTAACCTTCCTAAATGGATAGCAAGACTAGGTTTTTGTGATATGTACTGTGTTTCCCCAAAAACAAGACCTAGCCGGACAATCAGCTCTAATGTGTCTTATGGAGCAAAAATTAATACAAGACTTGGTTTTATTTTACTATAAGACTGAGTGCTACATAACATAGTAAATATAAAGTAATAACATAATATAATATAATATAATATAATATAATATAATATAATATAATATAATATAATATAATATAATATAATATAATACCGGGTTTTATATTAATTTTTGCTCCAAAAGACACATTAGAGTTGATTGTCCAGCTAGGTCTTATTTTTGGGGAAACAGGGTATCTATCTGTGTAGAAAAGTCTGTCACATAATGGTGTTAAAAACACATGTGTTGAATGAGAGTATAAATAAATGAGGGTGTAACCTGGGGAGGGCCATTGGGTCACAGGGACAATATTCAAAAGGCAGGATGTGGCTTAGGGTGGGGCCGGCATCCCACATTCTGGGTTTTCTTACCATGACAGCAGGGCCTCATCCCGTGGTGTAGTCACTTTCAGGTAACGCCCACTTGAGTGCCCAACTAAAGAGCTGCAAGGCAGGGTAGAGGGTCGAGCACAGAACCAGAGCTCACCCGAATCCACATCCCTGTACTGGCAGGTAGGCCCTCTTGTTCCAGTTGACTGGGGGTCAACATTGCAAATGACAGTCTCTTCAGTTCCTGTGGGGCCCCGAAAGTAGCCCATAAAATCAACTGTGGCCCTTTTCTCTGTCCAGATTCTTCGCAGAACCCCAACTGCCTCGCTGGAGTGGATCAGGCGCACCTGTACTTGGGCCTTCCCAGCCCAGAGCAGGGGGAAGGACAGCAAGTATGTGCCGTTCTCCAGATCCTGGACATCCCCAGGGAGCCCAGCCTTCAAGTCAGGCCCCAACAGCTGAGCCCGAAACAGATCCCCACCGTGGGTCTTGGGTCGGCCCCGGTGGTCTCTGGCGATAAGGATGGCCTCCAGGGAGCCTCTCAGGGCATAGCTGGTCTGGGCAGGACCCCTCAGGTGGTAGGTGGAGGCCTGGGGGCTGGTGGAGGCCAAAAAGTCCCCCTCATCTCCTGGGGTCAGAGGCCAGTACAGGAGGTGGGTGAGGTTGGCCAGCTCCTGGGGGAGAGAGTCCAAGAGGGAGGGAGATGCTGTGGACTCAGAGGCAGATTGAGAGGCAGGGCGGGGTGCGGGGGGCCGAGGGACGGTGCTGTCAGGCCAAGACATCTTGAAATAGAGGACCTGTGGGTAGAGAAAGGAGACTCTATCAGTGGTTTGTGTTTCCCTCACTTTCTTCTGGGCAGGAGCTGTCCACTCACCAAAGCTAGTCCCCTCTGCCAGGAGTCCTATCCTGCCTGCACCAGGCTCTCTGTCACTCATCAGCCTCGTGTCTGAGTCATTACCACATTCATCTTGTGTGAAGGTGAAGTTATGTCTCTGGATCTCAACTGTCTCCTTATCTCAGCCTTATTCCCTCTACTACCACCTTCCCCACACACCCCCCCCCCTCGCCACAACGTACACAGAGATAAGTACAGGTCTGCATGCAACTGTCACATCTATAGCTTTCCTCACGCCTCACAAGTCCTGTTTTCCTTCCAGAACCTGTCATTCTGATTAAGTGTCCTCTTTTTTCTTCCTAGTCCCTCTCTCCCACCATCTCCACCCTAGATTTCCAACAGAGTTGTGGGTGAGCAAGTCCATTCCACAATGCTGCTGAGGTTTATAGAAGAAGGAGGTTAGACCATCCCCTAGGGAACTTCCTCTCTAATTGGACTCAGATTCAACTACAGAAACCATTGGAAAAGTGAGAAGCTGTAGAAAGGCACAGACACAAGTGTGAGTTTGAAAAAGGACTGAGATATGGCAGATTCTTTTCTAGGAAGAAATGGTGTTTGCTACAACAAAGAGTCTCCTCTGGGGGCTCAGAGCTCTCTTGTATCATATTCTGAGAAACACAACCTCACAAATACAGACCAGAGAAGTGTGAGGATGCAAACAGGAAGAGCAGTAGAGAGAGGCCATGTTCTATGTAATGGAGGGTGGTAACAGATGTGAGAGGAAGCCTGTGCGCCTGGCCTATCAGATACTCGCCTACACCCACCATAGTCCCCTCTGCTCAGACAAGTGTTATTCAGACAAGACAAGTCTCAAAATCCATGGTGGCACATGGAGGGTGTGTTTGAGGCTGCAGTGTCTGATTTGATCACTGGAGGAGAAACACTCACAGGACTGGCTCATTTCTGGGCTGGAGAGGAGCAGGAATGAACATCACAGAGTCTGGGCTCCAAATCCGGTACTATGTGGTTCCTTGGGATGCTTGGCCCACTGAGGCCCGTGGCATCTTGGGGGGAAGTACGAGGTTGGACAATTAAGTTTGTGAACTCATCGTAGAAAAAGTGCTACATACATCATTGCTGAATATCACTACGGTTACCTTCGAAGTACTCCCCTTGGGAAGCTATGCACTGATGCCAGTACCTAGTCCACCCTTCAAAGCAATTCTGGACTCTTTTTCTGGAATGGCCATCTGAGCTGTCCTTGTATTACCCTTGATGTCTTGAATGTCATCAAAATGTCTTCCTTTCAATATTTATTTCCTTTATCTTCTGGTAAAGAAAGAAGTCATTGGGGGCCAGATCAGGTGAATAGGGAGCGTGTTCCAATATAGTTATTTGTTTACTGGCTAAAAACTCCCTCAAGATAGTGCCGTGTGAACTGGTGCATTGTCATGATGCAAGAGCCATGAATTGTTGGTGATAAGTTCAGGTTGTCTAACTTTTCCACGCAGCCTTTTCAGGATTTCCAAATAGTAAATTTGGTTAACTGTTTGTCCAATTGGTACAAATTCATAATGAATAATCACTCTGATATCAAAAAAGGTTAACAACATCGTTGCAACAAATTTGCGAGCTTAATTGTCAGATGTTGTATACCTCGTAAGGTTCTGATCCTTGTGGAGCCTGTTCACAGGCCCTCATCCTGGGCTGGGAGAATATCAGGAGGGCCACTGAACTGGGAGATCACAGATTAGAATGGCTCCCCGTCCATCACTAACAAATGGCAAAACAAAGTGCAGGTGAACATGACCCAGAAGCAGAGACTGTTTTTCCTCCTGCCACTTGCTGCTTTGCCACCACACAAAGGGACCTGAAGATTTGAACTGACAGGTAATAGAGGCCAAGAGTTCTGGTTACAGCAAATTTGAACAGATTGGAGAGAGAAAGACCAAGAATAACTGTGTAACATGCAAAGAATTATTAGGTATGGGAGGTTACATGGATGTGTGTTTTATTATTTCTGGTATGTCATATACATTATATATATATATATATATATATATATATATATATATATATATATATATATTCATTCTCTGGTATGTGTAAAATATTTCAAGTTTTCAAAATCCTCTCCTTAATTTCTCTTTCACCAAAGAGGAATTATAAAAAGAAAAATACAATCTGTGTACAAAGAAATAAAAAGAGAAAACTTCAGAGTGACATCTTTTAGGTGGCAAAGTAGGAAGCTCTGGATCCTCTTTACCTCCAGGAACACACAGATTCAGGAACAATTCACAGACCAATCCCCTTTGTGAGAAATAATAAAACTAACTGAGAAGCTCCTACACTCTAGCCCCGCGTGAAACCAGACTTACCTAAATTGGTAGAGAGACTCAGGACATACTCTTGCCAGAATCCCCACCCTCGGTACACTGCCATAGGATCAGGAAGAGAATCCTTAGCTCCCAGCTTCAAACCTGCCTGACCTACTCCCCCTTTCCTACATAAGAA
>NC_133753.1:199710946-199752286 GCF_036562045.2 Rhinolophus sinicus
CTTGGTGATTTGCTTTGTTCTGTAATTGCCCTACCAGTGCCCAGCTTAAGAGGCACAAGATTCAACATACCCAGCGCCAACTCCAGACCAAGCCAGAGTACTACCGGTTTGACCTACAAGTGACACACTCAGAGGGATTCTTTACAGGCACATAGAGGCCAAAGGGCAAACCACATCTAAGTCAACCTCACGCAGCAGAATACCCTCGTGGGCAAAGCCAAGTCTCACAACTAGTCAGCCTAGGAGTTAACTCCACCTACTCACAAGTGAAAAGCAATTAAGGATCTTCTTTAACAGGACAATATACACAACACAAGAGTCACTTTTAGAGCACACATGAGGGAGAAGAACAAGTAGTGCAAGTCAAATATAAAGGACATTTATTATATACTAATCCAGCAAGAACTAAGAACCCAGGGCATCTACCTAATACATCAAGCAAACACAGAGAGTCAGCCAGAATGAGGAAACAAAGAAACATATCCCAAATAAAAGAACAGAAGAAACCTTCAGAAATGGAACTAAATGAAGCAGAGGTAACCAAACTGTCAGAGACAGAGTTCAGAATACTGATGATAAGAATGTTTAAGGAACTTAGAGAGGACATCAAGAAGGATGTAGAAATCATAACGAACAACCAGTTAGAACTAAAGAACACAGTTACAAATAAAGAACTCACTTGAAGGAATTAACAGCAGGTTAGATGAAGCAGAGGATCGAATCAGCGACTTAGAAGACAAGTTAGCAGAGATCACCCAAACAGAACAACAGAAAGAAAAAGAATAAAAACAATGAAGATGGTTTAAGAGACCTATGGATAACATCAAGCGCAACAACATGCATCATAGGAATACCAGAAGGTGAAGAGAAGAAACAAGGGATTGAGAACATATTTGAAGTAATAATGTCTGAAAATTTCCCTAACCTGATGAAGGAAACCAACATACAAGTCCAGGAAGTGCAGAGAGTTCCAACCAGGATAAACCCAAACAGGTCCACTCCAAGACACATTATAGTTAAAATGGCAAAGATTAAAGACAAAGAGAGAATCCTAAAAGCAGCAAGAGAAAGACAGAGGGTTACATACAAGGAACTCCCATAAGACTATCAAATGACTTTTCTGCAGAAACATTGAAGGCCAGGAGGGAGTGGCAGGAGATACTCAAAGTGATGGAAAACAAAGGCCTACAACCTAGGTTGCTTTATCCAGCAAGGCTATCATTTAAAATTGACGGGGAGATAAAGAGCTTCCCAGAAAAGAATAAGCTAAAGGAATTCATTACCACCAAGCCAGCATTGCAAGAAATACTAAAAGGACTTCTGTAAATAGAAGAAAGACGAAAACAATCTATCCACAAATTTAAAAATGGCAATAACTATGTACTTATCAATAATCACTTTAAATGTAAATGGTTTAAATGCTCCAATCAAGAGACATAGGGTGGCTGAATGGATAAGAAAGCAAGACCCTTGTATATGCTGTATACAAGAGACTCACCTCAGATCAAAAGACACACACAGGCTAAAAGTGAAGGGTTGGAGTAAGATATTCCATGCAAATGGAAATGAGAAAAAGCTGGAGTTGCAATACTTATCTCTGACAAAATAGACTTTAAAATGAAGAAAATATTAAAAGACAAAGATGGACACTATATAATAATAAAGGGATCAATTCGACAAGAGGATATAACCCTAGTAAACATCTATGCACCCAACATAGGAGCACCTAAATATATAAAACAGATATTGACTGACATAAAGATGGAGATCAACAGTAACACTATCATAGTAGGGGACTTCAACACACCTCTGACAACAAGGGACAGGTCTTCCAGACAGAAAATCAATACGGAAACAACAGCCTTAAATGACACATTGGACCACTTGGATTTAACCGATATTTTCAGAGCATTCCACCCCAATGCTGCAGAATACACGTTCTTCTCAAGCGCACATGGAACATTCTCCAAGATAGACCATATGTTAGGCCACAAAGCAAGTCTGGATAAATTTAAGAAAATTGAAATCATACCAATTGTCTTCTCTGACCACAGTGCTATGAAATTAGAAATGAACTACAGGAAAAGACTGGAAGACACACAAATTCATGGAGGCTGAATAATATGTTACTAAATAATGAATGGGTCAAACAGGAGATCAAGGAAGAAATCAAAAGATATCTCGAGACAAACGAAAATGAAAATACAACGACCCAAAATCTATGGGATGCCGCGAAAGCAGTCCTAAGAGGGAAGTTCATAGCACTGCAGGCTTACCTAAAGAAACAAGAAACATCACTAATCAACAGTTTATCTTCACACTTAAGGGATCTGGAAAAGAACAACAAAATAAGCCCAAAGGGAGTACAAGAAAGGAGATAATAAAGATCAGAGCGGAAATAAATGAAATAGAAACCAGAAAAACAATACAAAAGATCAATGAACCCAAGAGTTGGTTCTCAGAGAAGATAAACAAAATTGACAAACCTTTAGCCAGACTCATTAAAAAAGAGAGAGGACCCAAATTAATAAAATCAGTAATGAAAGAGGAGAAGTGACAACAGACACAGAGATACAAAAATCCTAAGAAATTACTATGAGCAACTGTATGCCAACAAATTTGACAACCTGGAAGAAATGGACAATTTCCTAGATGCATACAACCTCCCAAGGCTAACTCAAGAGGAGACAGAAAACCTGAATAGACTGATTACCACCAAGGAAATTGAATCAGTAATCAACAATCTCCCAACAAACAAAAGCCCTGGACCAGATGGCTTTACAGGTGAATTTTACAGAACGTTCAAAAAGAATTGTCACCTATTCTCCTCAAACTCTTCCAAAAATCCAGAGGAGGGAAGACTCCCAAACACTTTTCTGAAGCCACTATCACCCTGATCCCAAAATCAGACAAAGACACCACAAAAAAGAAAACTACAGGCCGATATCGCTAATGAACATAGATGCAAAAATCCTCAACAAAATACTAGCAAACAGAATTCAGCAATATATTAAAAAGATTATACACCATGATCAAGTGGGATTCATCCCTGGTATGCAAGGGTGGTTCAACATCCGAAATCAATTAATGTGATACACCACATTAACAAAATGAAAAATAAAAATCATATGATCATATCAATTGACGAGAAAAGCATTTGATAAAATTCAGCAGCCATTCATGATAAAAACCCTTAAGAAAGTGGGAATAGAGGGATCATATCTCAACATAATAAAGGCCATATATGATAGACCCACAGCTAACATCATACTCAATGGGGAAAAACTAAAACCATTCCCCTTAAAATCAGGAACAAGGCAAGGCTGCCCACTTTCTCCACTTCTATTCAACATAGTGCTGGAAGTTCTAGCCACAGCAATCAGACAAGAAAAAGAAATAAAAGGCATCCAAATCGGTAAGGAGGAAGTAAAACTGTCATTATATGCAGATGATATGATACTATATTTAGAGAACCCTAAAGACTCCACCAAGAAACTATTAGAGCTGATAGATGAATTTAGTAAAGTAGCAGGATACAAAATTAATATTCAGAAATCAGTTGCATTTGTATATACCAATAATAAAACATCAGAAGGAGAAATTAAAAAAGCAATTCCATTTACAATTGCTCCAAAGACTATAAAATACCTGGGAATAAATTTAACCAAAGAAGTAAAAGATCTGTACTCAGAAAATTATAAGACACTGAAGAAAGAAATGAAAGAAGATACAAATAGATGGAAACACATACCATGTTCATGGATAGGAAGAATTAATATAGTTAAAATGTCCATACTGCCTAAGGCAATATATATATTCAACGCAATTCCTATCAAACTACCAACGACATTTTCACAGAAATAGAACATATAATCCTAAAATTTATATGGGATAACAAAAGACCCCGGATATCTTCAACAATCTTGAGAAATAAGAACAAAGTGGGAGGTATAACAATACCTGACTTCAAATTATACTACAAGGCTACAGTAATCAAAACAGCATGGTACTGGCATAAAAACAGACCCATAGATCAATGGAACAGAATAGAGAGTCCAGAAATAAATCCATGCCTATATGGCCATTTAATCTATGACAATGGAAGCAAGAATGTACGGTGGGGTAAAGACAGTCTATTCAATAAATGGTGCTGGGAAACTTGGACAGACACATGCAAAAAGATGAAGCTGGATCACCTCCTTACACCACATACAAAAATAAATTCAAAATGGCTTAAAGATTTAAATGTAAGATCTGAAACCATAAAATTCCTAGAAGAAAATATAGGAAGAAACTTCACAGACATTACCCGGAGTAAGATTTTTACTGATATATCCTCTGCTGAGGGAAGTAAGAGAAAAAATAAACATGTGGGACTACATCAAACTAAAAGTCTTCTTCACAGCAAAGGAAACCATCAATAAAACAAGAGGGGAGCCTACTGATTGGGAAGAAAGATTTGCCTATGATATATCTGATAAGGGGTTAATATCACAAATTTATAAAAACTCACTCAACTCAACTCCAAAAAAACAAACAACCCAATTAAAAAATGGGCAGAGGACATGAAGAGACATTTTTCTAAAAAGGACACACAGATGGCAAACAGACATATGAAGAAATGTTCAACCTCACTAACCATTAGAGAAATGCAAATAAAAACCACAATGAGATACCACCTCACCCCAGTCAGGATGGCTATCATCAATAAATCAACAAACAACAAGTGCTGGCGTGGATGCGGAGAAAAGGGAACGCTGGTGCACTGTTGGTGGGAATGCAGATTGGTGCAGCCACTATGGAAAACAGTTTGGAGATATCTCAAAAATCTGAAAATGGAACTACCTTATGATCCAGCAATCCCACTCCTAGGTATCTATCCGGAGAAATCCAAAACTCCAATTCAAAAATCTTTATGCACTCCTATGTTTATTGCAGCACTATATACAATAGCCAAGACCTGGAAACAACCGAAATGCCCATCAGTAGATGACTGGATTAAGAAACTGTGGTACATTTATACAATGGAGTATTATGCAGCCATAAAGAAGAAAGAAATCTTACCATTTGCAACAACATGGATGGACCTAGAGAACATTATGTTAAGTGAAATAAGTCAGAAAGAGAAAGACAAATACCATATGATCTCACTTATATGCGGAATCTAAAGAAAAGAATAAGTGAATGAACTAATCAGAAACAGTTTTGGAAACATGGAGGAAAAACAGAGGGTTGCTAGAGGGGCGGGGGGGTGGGGATAAGGGGAAGGTGAGAGGTTTTGGGAACGTACAGAGGGATAGTGGATGGGGGGAGGGGGGTTCACACAGTGTGATGGATATAAATGATAAACGTCTAAGTTTTGCTTTGTCTTGTGCACCTGAAACTAATTTAAAAAATAAATAAATAAATAAAAATTAAAAAAAAAAAAAATCACCAAGGACCTGAGAGAAACAGCTATCTGCTCCAATTCCCTCCACAGCCTCCTGCTCTTGCCCACACAATAAAAGTACCTGTAAGATTTGCCTGAATGCATCTAAGGAGAAAACTGATATCACCTTCAACATCAGTCCTTCTCACCAAAATGAGGTATAAGATCCCTCCTCTAATACTTCTGTCCAGTGACTGCCTCAGGCCTGGAAACACTAAGTCCCCAGACACTGGTAGGCAGCCCAGAACCAAGGTCTGCCCCCCAATCTAGCCATTCTATTCCCCTTACAATAATAATTGGCATGTATCATGTTAAGCCTTTGTTTGTATTACCTCATTAAAGATCATGAACAACCCTGAATATGGTATAGGAAGTATTCATTTGAGGCCTGAAACAAGGAGCCAGAATGGTTACAGTGTTTTTCACAAGGCAACACAGCTAGTAAGTCATAAGCCAGAATTTGAACCCAAGCCTGCCCTTCTCGATGTCCTTCTACCAGGACTCGGTGTCATTGCCGTCCCAGATTCCTGTACTGTGCAGGCCTCCCACCAGAAATGATGTCAGAAACATGGACAAAAAAGAGAAATTAAAAGGAAGCATGTGGTTAGAGATGATCAAACCAAGTAAACCACTAAACTGTTTAACACATAAACTGCACTACTCAGACTTGAGTTAATTAACCTTGTAGCCAATGACCAACCCCAACACTTATGAGCTTCATAGCGACCCTCTAAGAGACTCCCCCTCCTGCTCTCAGGGAAAGGGGGTGAGAGAACACTAGAGCACAGAACTACTCTTCAAAGAAAGCCAATGTGACCTCCTCTGCATCATCTCTATGCTGTGGCTCCACCCTCTGCTCCAGTTCTTTCCCAACGTCTTCCATGAGTTGCTCCAGCTCCAGATCAGGAGTACACCACCAGCCTCCTGAGGTGGTGGCTCCTGGGGTCCAGTCCTTCTGTCCCTACCATGGGACAGACCCCACAGTGAGCTGTCCATTTGGCACCATCCTAGCCTCTTTTTCCTCACTTTGCTTGCAGATGACATGATTGTTCATATGGAAAATTTGAAGTAATTGACAAAAAAACAGAGAGAGTAACGCCTCCTGGAACTATTAAACAATTATAGCAAGGTTGCACATACAAGATTAATATACCAGGTCAATTGATTTCTTATGTACCAAAACTGAACAAGTAGAATTTGAAATTTAAAACACAATGCCACACAATACCATTGATGTTAGCACCCCCTTAAAAATGAAATAGTTAAAATCAAACAAAATATGTACAAGATCTATATAAGAAAATTTATAAAATTCTGATGAACAAAATCAAAGAACTAAATAAATGGAGAGATATTTCACGTACGTGTGTCAGGAAGACTCAATATTGCCAAGATGTCAGTATTTCTCTAACTATAAATTCAATGCAATCCCAATCAAAATCCCAGCAAGTTATTTTATGGACATCGACAAACTTATTCTAAAATTTATACGGATAGGCAATAGACCCAGAGTAACCAATGCAATATTGAAGGAGAAGAAGAAAGTTGGAGGACTGACCCTAGAGACTTGGAGGACTGACCCTAGAGATTTCCTATAAAGCTACAGTAAACAAAACAGTGTGGTATCAGTGAATGACTAGACAAATATGTCAGTGGAACAAAAGGAGATGCCAGAAATATGTTTCCATAAATATAGTTACTGAGCTTTGACAAAGGAGCAAAGGAAATACAACGGAACAAAGATAGTCTCTTCAACAAATGGTATCAGAAGAACTGGACAGTCAAATGTAAAAGAAAGAAAAGAAGAAAAAGAAAGGAAAGGAAAAAAAATGTAGACACAGACCTTACACTCTTCACAAAAATTAACTCAAAATGGATCATAGAACTAAATGGTCATAGAACTAAAACTGTAAAACTCCTAGAAGTTAACGTAGGAGAAATCCTAGATGACCTTGGGTATGGTGATGCCTTTTAGATACAACATCAAAGATATAATCCATGAAAAAAATCATTGATAAGCTGTACTTCATTAAAATTAAAAACTTCTTCTCTACAAAAGACAATGTCAACAGAATTAGAAGGTAATTCACAGCCTGAAAGAAAATTTTGCAAAAGACACATCTAATACAGCTACTGTTATCCAAAATATACAAAGAACTCTTAAAACTCAACAATAAGAATACAATCCACTTTAAAATAGGCCAAAGACCTTAACAGATACTTCACCAAAGAAGATAGACAGATGGCAAATAAACATATCAAATGGTGCTCCCCATTACATGTCACCAGGAAATGCAAATTAAAACACGTTACCATGACATATCTATGAGGTTGACAATTAAGTTTGCGAATTGTTGCAATGATGTTGCTAACCTTTTTTTGATATCAGAGGGATTATTCATTATGAATTTGTACCAACTGGACAAACAGTTAACCAAGCTTACTATTTGGAAGTGCTGGAAAGGGTCAGTGAAAGTTAGATGATCTGAACTTTTCACCAACAATTCATGGCTCTTGCATCACGACAATGCACCAGCTCACACGGCACTGTCTGTGAGGGAGTTTTTAGCCAGTAAACAAATCACTGTACTGGAACGCCCTCCCTACTCATCGGTCTAGCCCCCAATGACTTCTTTCTTTACCTGAAGATAAAGGAAATATTGAAAGAAAGACATTTAGATTACATACAGGACGTCAAGTGTAATACAACAAAAGCTCTGATGGCCATTCCAGAAAAAGAGTTCCAAAATTGCTTTGAAGGGTGGACTAGGTGCTGGCGTCCGTGCATAGCTTCCCTAGAGGAGTACTTCGAAGGTGACCGTAGTGCTATTCAGCAATGAGGTATGTAGCACTTTTTCTAGGGTGAGTTTGCGAACTTAATTGTCTGACCTCATATTGGAAAGCCAAAATCTAGAACACTAACAACACCAAATACTGACAAGGATATGGAGCAACAGGATCTCGCACACATTGCTGGTGGGAATACAAAAAGGTACAGCCACTTTAGTAGACATTTGGCGGTTTTTACAAAACTAAACATACTCTTACCATAAGATCCAGTTATCACGCTCCTTGGTATTTATCCAAAAGAGTTGAAAACTTATGTCCACTCAGACACCTGCACGTTGATGTTTGTAGCAGCTTTATTTATAATTTCCAAGACGGGGAAGCAAATACGTTGTCCTTCAGTAGGTGAATAGGTAAATATTAATAAACTGTGGTACGTCCAGACAATGGAATATTATTCAGCACTGAAAGAAATGAGTTATCAAGCCATGAAAAAAATATGGAGGAATCTTCAATGTATGTTTAAGTGGAAGAAGCCAATCTGAAAAAGCTGTATACAGTTTGACTCTAACTATATGACATTCTGAAAAGGCAAAACTATGGGGACAATGAAAAGATCAATGGTTCCAGGGGCAGGAGGTGATTGTGGGCAGAAATGAATAGGCAGAGCACAGAGGATTTTTAGGGCAGTGCAAATACTCCACATGGTTATATATATATATATATATTTGTCCAAACAAATAGAATGCACAGCACCATAGTGAACCTTAGGGTAGTCTTTGAGTAATTATGATGTGTTAATATAAATTCATCCTTGTTAAAAGAAAGAAAGAAAATGTACCATTCATGGTGTCAAAAATGGAAGGATTTTCTTCTTTAGGGCTGAATGATATTCCTGTATGTGTCTGTGCTTATGTACACATACACGTACATCTCACATTTTCCTTAGCCATTCAGCTGACAATGAACACCAAGGTTATTTCCATACCTTGGCTATTGTAAATAATGTGCAATGAACTTGGGAGTGCAGATATCTCTTTGAGATACTGGTTTCATTTCCTTTGGATATTTACCCAGAAGTGGGAATACTGGATCATATGGTAGTTCTATTGTTAATTGTTTGAGGAAACTCCGTACTGTTTTCCTAATGGCTGTACCAATTTACATCCCCACCAACAGTGCACAAGGGTTCTCTTTCATTCATTCCCTTGCCGACACGTGTTCTCTCCTGGGGTTTTGTTTTGATAATAGCCATCCTGGCAGGTGTGAAGGGATATCTCATGGTTTTCATTTGTATTTCCCTGATTGTTAGTGATGTTGAGCATCTTTTCATATAACTGTTGGCCATTTGTATGTCTTCTTTGGAAAAATGCCTACTCAGATCCTTTGCCAATTTTTAAATTGGGTTGGTTTTTTTGCTATTGAGTTATATGAGTTTCTTATATATTTTGAATATTAACTGCTTGTCAGATATATGGTTTGCAAATATTTTCTGCCATCTCGTATATTACCTTTTCATTTTGTTGTTTTCTTTGTTGTGCAGATGCTTTTTAGTTTGATATAGTCCCACTTATTTATGTTTGCATTTATGTCTTTCCTATTTGTGTCATGACCAAAACATTGGTCTGTGAATTGTTCCTGAATCTGTGTGTTCCTGGAGGTAAAGAGGATCCAGAGCTTCCTACTTTGCCACCTAATAGATGTCACTCTGAAGTTTTCTCTTTTTATTTCTATGTACACAGATTGTATTTTTCTTTTTATAATTCCTCTTTGGTTAAAGAGAAATTAAGCAGAGGATTTTAAAAACTTTAAATCTTTTGCAAATGCCAGAGAATATATATATATATATATTCTGCTCCCGCGAATCTCCCACCTGTAGGTGAATTCAGTAGTGGGCCTCTTCGTCTTGTCTGTCTGCTGTGCAGGGAGTCCTTTGTGGAGTTTTTGTTGTTCGATTCGTTGTAAATTCCAAGAGAGCTTTACAGAGGCTCACCGCACGCTACCATTTTTCCTCCGTTGAATGCCGAAACATTTATTCTTAATAGCTATTTATTTAATTACAGACTACTCAGCAGCTCATAATCCTGTTGTCTGCGTTTCTTGTTTTGTTAAAAAAATTTACATATAGTTCATTGAATTGTAATTTATATACAATGAAATGTCCTTGTTTCAAATGTACAGGTCAATGAGTTCTGATCAAAGTGTACACCTGTGTAGCTGTCTCCACAATCAAGATACAGAACATTTCCACCACCTCTAAAGATTCCCTTGTGTCCCTTCACAGTCAAGTTCCCTCACCCACCTCCAAGCCCAGGCAAACACTGATTTCCTTTCTGAAAGTATATGTCAGTTTTGCCTTTCCTAGCATTGCATAAAAAATGGATCATGCAGTTTGTACTCTTGCATCTGGCTTCTTTTGCTCAGTAAAACAGTTTTTGAGACTCATCCATATTGTTGTGTATCAGTAATTTTCTCCTTTTTTTCCTTTGTATTAATGAATGGTGTTCCATTGTATGGATAACCACAGTTTGTTTATGCTTTCACCTCTTGATGAATATTTCGGTTGTTTCCAGATTTTGGCTATTATGAATAAAGTTGCTGTCAACATTGCGCTATAAAACTTTTGTAGGCAACTATTTTCATTTCTCGTAGATAAACACCTATGTGTAGAATTCTGGAATTTTTTTATTACTAGAGTTTATGGTTTTGATTTACAAAATTGAGCTGATCGTGCAGAGTTCCCATATCCACTTTCCCCCACAATTTTCCTATTATTAACATCTTACATTAGTGTGTTATATCTCTTACAATGCATCAACCAATATTGATACATTATTATTAGGTAAAGTCCATGGTTTATTTAGCTTTCTTTAGTTTTAACCTAATGGTCTTTTTCTGTCCCAGGATCCCATCCAGAATACCATATTACATCTAGTTGTCATGTCTCCTAAGGCTCTTCTTGGATGTGACATTTTTTTCATACTTTCCTGTTGATGACCTTGACAGTTTTGAGGAGTATTGGTTAATATAATCATATTGTAGTATTCCTGTCTATTGAAATTTGTCTGATGTTTTTCATATAATTAGAGGTGTGTTATGAGCTTGGGGGAGGAAGATCACAGAGATAAGGTTACATTTTTATTACATCATATCAAGGGTACATACTAGCAACGTGATTTACGATTGTTGATATTAATCTGGTTATTCCACACGGTGCTCTTTGTGAGTTTTCACGTAACAGAAAATTATTCTGCTCCATGTTTCTCCAGAATTTAGTGCCAGGAAGTTTGTCTTTTCTGGCATGCTTGTGTACCTCCATTTATCAGAGAAGGAGAACTACGCAACCCAGCTTTGATGTTCTTTTATTACCTGGACCGTTAGTAAACTAAGAGACAAAAGTGTAGATTGAATGCAGAAGGTCCAGATTCCTAGTATGATTTCCTCTTCCTTCCATCATTTTTTGACTCTTTATTATAATTGCTTCACATTGTAAATGTGCTAATTGTATTGTATCGACCTCAAACTCTTTGGACTTAGAGTAGAAATCACAAGTCAACCATCATATGCTCATACTGGTCTCCAGCTTTCACCTGGTCACCCTCCCTCAATGCTCACTTTTGGTATTTCTCCAGAAAATGAAGACATGGTGCTCCCTCAGGGCATTTCTCCAATCCAGGTCAGAATGGCAGCCCCAGAGAACAGCAGCCTGGGTGAGTGGGGCTGGCATATGCTGGGGGTAGGGTGGGTAATAGACTTGGAGGGGTTTTATTCTTTGATTGGGAGTAGAGCCCCAGCCCCCCTGCTAGGACTGTATAGCATAGTGGTTAGTAACACGGGCTGTAAAGTCAGACTTTTGGGGTTAAAATGATATCTCTGCCAGTCATTCTTGATCATGGGTAAATTGATCAATAATTTAGTACCTCAGTGTCCCCGCTTGTTAATGAAGATAAGAATACTACTTCATGGATTTTTGTCAAAGAGTAAATGAAATAATATAATGCATGTAAAGAGCATAGAGGAGCACCTGGCATTTTGTAATTTATAAACGTTAGCTGTATTCTGTTTTCCCCTTTCCTGTAGCCCTGTCCCCACGGCCCCTGTGCCATCCTGGGCTCCTGGCCACAAAACCCTCTGGCTTCTACCACCAAGAAGTGTGGCACTCGCTGTCCTGCTCCAGCCGCTCCTTCCCCACTGTTGACAGCATCCTGGGCTGCCTGGCTGGCCACGTTGTCCACATGATGGGAGACTCCACGCTTCGGCAATGGTGGGAGTATCTGCGTGACAAAGTGCCATGTGAGTGGCCCTGAGGGGAGAGGGCAGGACACCTGGAGCCTCAGGAAGGAAGAGGTGAACAGGAAGGGCTTTGAGAGACAAGACTCCTATGTTGCAGAGGTTGGGGCAGTATGCTGGGAATTTTCCAAGAGCAAATGAGCAAAGGAATCAGAGCTGAGAGAATGTAATTATCATCACCAAGCTTCCTTTCCAGTTTGGTTGACAAGAAGTTATGTAATGAACTCATATGACAGCATTAAAAAAAAAACTTTCAATAAATACAATTGCTGATACTACAAGAACAGTCTCCGATTTAGTCTTTAAATAAAATCACCATTTACTCTCTTAAGTAAAATTAACGTGAAAGAAATAAAGTTCAGATTTTTGTACCCTACCTACCTCAGTTTCTTCCTCCTTCTCTAGTCCCTCCTTTTCCCTCTCCTCTCCTCTCCTCTCCTCCTCTCTTTTCTCTCTCTTTCCTTTCTTTGCCTCACTGTTGTGTCTTATCCAGCAGCTGATAGAGCTATGGTTCTCTTAGCACCTAAAACCTGAGTGACTTTTGCTGAATGAGTGTCATTTCCTCAGCCCCTCCAAAGTTAAATTAATCCAATCTCAACTCTTCCATGTGTGCCATTTTTTCTAAAAGTCAAGATTAATGGAAAACAGAGCATTATCACAGACAGAACGTGTGAATAACCTCTCATTTAGAAAATAAAATTAAACACTTGAAGTCTATAGTGGTTATTTTAAATAAAATTATGTCCAAGCATCTAGTACCTACTCCAAAGTTACTACAAGTCTTGAAGACATCTGAGTGGGAAGGTAGAACACCAAAGCTAGCCTGAATGCCTGTTGGACTTGGCCCACTATTCAGTGGTCATAATCTCTGTGAACTCTTTTGTGAAGTTAGCAACCGGCTAATTGTGGCCCTTACTTACCAGGTGTGTGAGGAAAGTCCACTTAAACATATTATCTCCAATCTCGGGTGGGTAGTGCAGATACAATCCTGTCTTCCTGCAAAGTTTAGAAATTTACCATATCATCACCCTCAGTCACTAGGCCTAATTTGAGGTTCCCCTTTATTTTAAACAGTTTATTGAGGTGTAACTGACAAGTCATAAGCAGCATATATTTAAGTGGACAGCTTGATAAATTATAACATACGAGTATGTACATCTGGAAAACAATGTCCACACATAAGACAATTAACAGATCCACCACTCAGAAAGCTTTCCTGGTAGTCCTTGCTAATCCCTCCCTTTTACTCTTCTCTGTCCCCAGGCAACCCGCACATCTGCTTTCTGTCTTTTTAGCTTAGTTTGCATTTGCTAGAACTTCATATAAATGGAAGCATACAATGTGTACTCTTTTCTATGTGTGGCTGCTTTCACTCAGCATAATTTTATTGGGATTCGTCCACATTTCTGAATGTGGCAATAGTTCGTTCCCTATTTATTGTTGTGTAGTATTCCATTGTATGCATGGATATACCATTATTTATTTATCCATTCATCTGTTGATGGACATTTGGGCTGTTTCCAGTTTTTAGCTATTACAAATAAAGCTGCCATGAATATTTGTACACAAATGTTTGTATGGGCATACGCTTTCATTTCTCCTGAGTAAATACCTTAAAATGGAATGTCTAGATCATATGATAGGTATATGTTTAATTTTTTTAAGAAACTGCCAACTTCTTCAAACTTGCTATAGCACTTTATGTTTCCACCATGTATTTCCCCAGTTGCTCTATGTTCTCAGCCACACTTGGAAAAGTCAATCTTTTACATTTTAGCTATACTAATCGGTGTGTAGTGTTCACAATGGCTCACTCGAGCATTTTTTTATGATGGCTGCTTTAAAAATCCTTGTCAGATAATTCCAACATCTGAGTAATCTTGGTGTTGGCACTTGGCAATAGTCTTTTCTTATTCAAATTTGTGATTATCGTGATTGTTGGTATGATGAATGATTTTCTATTGTTTACTGGACATGTGGGTTTTATGTTGTGAGACTCTGGGTCTTATTTTACCTTTGTGGCAGCCCAGAACCAAGGTCTGCCCCCCAATCTAGCCATTCTATTCCCCTTACAATAATAATTGGCATGTATCATGTTAAGCCTTTGTTTGTATTACCTCATTAAAGATCATGAACAACCCTGAATATGGTATAGGAAGTATTCATTTGAGGCCTGAAACAAGGAGCCAGAATGGTTACAGTGTTTTTCACAAGGCAACACAGCTAGTAAGTCATAAGCCAGGATTTGAACCCAAGCCTGCCCTTCTCGATGTCCTTCTACCAGGACTCGGTGTCATTGCCATCCCAGATTCCTGTACTGTGCAGGCCTCCCACCAGAAATGATGTCAGAAACATGGACAAAAAAGAGAAATTAAAAGGAAGCATGTGGTTAGAGATGATCAAACCAAGTAAACCACTAAACTGTTTAACACATAAACTGCACTACTCAGACTTGAGTTAATTAACCTTGTAGCCAATGACCAACCCCAACACTTATGAGCTTCATAGCGACCCTCTAAGAGACTCCCCCTCCTGCTCTCAGGGAAAGGGGGTGAGAGAACACTAGAGCACAGAACTACTCTTCAAAGAAAGCCAATGTGACCTCTGCATCATCTCTATGCTGTAGCTCCACCCTCTGCTCCAGTTCTTTCCCAACGTCTTCCATGAGTTGCTCCAGCTCCAGATCAGGAGTACACCACCAGCCTCCTGAGGTGGTGGCTCCTGGGGTCCAGTCCTTCTGTCCCTACCATGGGACAGACCCCACAGTGAGCTGTCCATTTGGCACCATCCTAGCCTCTTTTTCCTCACTTTGCTTGCAGATGACATGATTGTTCATATGGAAAATTTGAAGTAATTGACAAAAAAACAGAGAGAGTAACGCCTCCTGGAACTATTAAACAATTATAGCAAGGTTGCACATACAAGATTAATATACCAGGTCAATTGATTTCTTATGTACCAAAACTGAACAAGTAGAATTTGAAATTTAAAACACAATGCCACACAATACCATTGATGTTAGCACCCCCTTAAAAATGAAATAGTTAAAATCAAACAAAATATGTACAAGATCTATATAAGAAAATTTATAAAATTCTGATGAACAAAATCAAAGAACTAAATAAATGGAGAGATATTTCACGTACGTGTGTCAGGAAGACTCAATATTGCCAAGATGTCAGTATTTCTCTAACTATAAATTCAATGCAATCCCAATCAAAATCCCAGCAAGTTATTTTATGGACATCGACAAACTTATTCTAAAATTTATACGGATAGGCAATAGACCCAGAGTAACCAATGCAATATTGAAGGAGAAGAAGAAAGTTGGAGGACTGACCCTAGAGATTTCCTATAAAGCTACAGTAAACAAAACAGTGTGGTATCAGTGAATGACTAGACAAATATGTCAATGGAACAAAAGGAGATGCCAGAAATATGTTTCCATAAATATAGTTACTGAGCTTTGACAAAGGAGCAAAGGAAATACAATGGAACAAAGATAGTCTCTTCAACAAATGGTATCAGAAGAACTGGACAGTCAAATGTAAAAGAAAGAAAAGAAGAAAAAGAAAGGAAAGAAAAAAAAATGTAGACACAGACCTTACACTCTTCACAAAAATTAACTCAAAATGGATCATAGAACTAAATGGTCATAGAACTAAAACTGTAAAACTCCTAGAAGTTAACGTAGGAGAAATCCTAGATGACCTTGGGTATGGTGATGCCTTTTAGATACAACATCAAAGATATAATCCATGAAAAAAATCATTGATAAGCTGTACTTCATTAAAATTAAAAACTTCTTCTCTACAAAAGACAATGTCAACAGAATTAGAAGGTAATTCACAGCCTGAAAGAAAATTTTTGCAAAAGACACATCTAATACAGCTACTGTTATCCAAAATATACAAAGAACTCTTAAAACTCAACAATAAGAATACAATCCACTTTAAAAATAGGCCAAAGACCTTAACAGATACTTCACCAAAGAAGATAGACAGATGGCAAATAAACATATCAAATGGTGCTCCCCATTACATGTCACCAGGGAAATGCAAATTAAAACACGTTACCATGACATATCTATGAGGTTGACAATTAAGTTCGCGAATTGTTGCAACGATGTTGCTAACCTTTTTTGATATCAGAGGGATTATTCATTATGAATTTGTACCAACTGGACAAACAGTTAACCAAGCTTACTATTTGGAAGTGCTGAAAAGGCTGCATGAAAAAGTTAGATGAACTGAACCTTTCACCAACAATTCATGGCTCTTGCATCACGACAATGCACCAGCTCACACAAAACTGTCTGTGAGGGAGTTTTTAGCCAGTAAACAAATCACTGTACTGGAACGCCCTCCCTACTCATCGATCTAGCCCCCAATGACTTCTTTCTTTACCTGAAGATAAAGGAAATATTGAAAGAAAGACATTTAGATTACATACAGGACGTCAAGTGTAATACAACAAAAGCTCTGATGGCCATTCCAGAAAAAGAGTTCCAAAATTGCTTTGAAGGGTGGACTAGGTGCTGGCGTCCGTGCATAGCTTCCCTAGAGGAGTACTTCGAAGGTGACCATAGTGCTATTCAGCAATGAGGTATGTAGCACTTTTTCTAGGGTGAGTTTGCAAACTTAATTGTCTGACCTCATATTGGAAAGCCAAAATCTAGAACACTAACAACACCAAATACTGACAAGGATATGGAGCAACAGGATCTCGCACACATTGCTGGTGGGAATACAAAAAGGTACAGCCACTTTAGTAGACATTTGGCGGTTTTTACAAAACTAAACATACTCTTACCATAAGATCCAGTTATCACGCTCCTTGGTATTTATCCAAAAGAGTTGAAAACTTATGTCCACTCAGACACCTGCACGTTGATGTTTGTAGCAGCTTTATTTATAATTTCCAAGACGGGGAAGCAATACGTTGTCCTTCAGTAGGTGAATAGGTAAATATTAATAAACTGTGGTACGTCCAGACAATGGAATATTATTCAGCACTGAAAGAAATGAGTTATCAAGCCATGAAAAAAATATGGAGGAATCTTCAATGTATGTTTAAGTGGAAGAAGCCAATCTGAAAAAGCTGTATACAGTTTGACTCTAACTATATGACATTCTGAAAAGGCAAAACTATGGGGACAATAAAAAGATCAATGGTTCCAGGGGCAGGAGGTGATTGTGGGCAGAAATGAATAGGCAGAGCACAGAGGATTTTTAGGGCAGTGCAAATACTCCACATGGTTATATATATATATATATATTTGTCCAAACAAATAGAATGCACAGCACCATAGTGAACCTTAGGGTAGTCTTTGAGTAATTATGATGTGTTAATATAAATTCATCCTTGTTAAAAGAAAGAAAGAAAATGTACCATTCATGGTGTCAAAAATGGAAGGATTTTCTTCTTTAGGGCTGAATGATATTCCTGTATGTGTCTGTGCTTATGTACACATACACGTACATCTCACATTTTCCTTAGCCATTCAGCTGACAATGAACACCAAGGTTATTTCCATACCTTGGCTATTGTAAATAATGTGCAATGAACTTGGGAGTGCAGATATCTCTTTGAGATACTGGTTTCATTTCCTTTGGATATTTACCCAGAAGTGGGAATACTGGATCATATGGTAGTTCTATTGTTAATTGTTTGAGGAAACTCCGTACTGTTTTCCTAATGGCTGTACCAATTTACATCCCCACCAACAGTGCACAAGGGTTCTCTTTCATTCATTCCCTTGCCGACACGTGTTCTCTCCTGGGGTTTTGTTTTGATAATAGCCATCCTGGCAGGTGTGAAGGGATATCTCATGGTTTTCATTTGTATTTCCCTGATTGTTAGTGATGTTGAGCATCTTTTCATATAACTGTTGGCCATTTGTATGTCTTCTTTGGAAAAATGCCTACTCAGATCCTTTGCCAATTTTTAAATTGGGTTGGTTTTTTTGCTATTGAGTTATATGAGTTTCTTATATATTTTGAATATTAACTGCTTGTCAGATATATGGTTTGCAAATATTTTCTGCCATCTCGTATATTACCTTTTCATTTTGTTGTTTTCTTTGTTGTGCAGATGCTTTTTAGTTTGATATAGTCCCACTTATTTATGTTTGCATTTATGTCTTTCCTATTTGTGTCATGACCAAAACATTGGTCTGTGAATTGTTCCTGAATCTGTGTGTTCCTGGAGGTAAAGAGGATCCAGAGCTTCCTACTTTGCCACCTAATAGATGTCACTCTGAAGTTTTCTCTTTTTATTTCTATGTACACAGATTGTATTTTTCTTTTTATAATTCCTCTTTGGTTAAAGAGAAATTAAGCAGAGGATTTTAAAAACTTTAAATCTTTTGCAAATGCCAGAGAATATATATATATATATATATATATATATATATATATTCTGCTCCCGTGAATCTCCCACCTGTAGGTGAATTCAGTAGTGGGCCTCTTCGTCTTGCCTGTCTGCTGTGCAGGGAGTCCTTTGTGGAGTTTTGTTGTTTGATTCGTTGTAAATTCCAAGAGAGCTTTACAGAGGCTCACCGCACGCCACCATTTTTCCTCCGTTGAATGCCGAAACATTTATTCTTAATAGCTATTTATTTAATTACAGAGTACTCAGCAGCTCATAATCCTGTTGTCTGAGTTTCTTGTTTTGTTAAAAAAATTTACATATAGTTCATTGAATTGTAATTTATATATAATGAAATGTCCTTGTTTCAAATGTACAGGTCAATGAGTTCTGATCAAAGTGTACACCTGTGTAGCTGTCTCCACAATCAAGATACAGAACATTTCCACCACCTCTAAAGATTCCCTTGTGTCCCTTCACAGTCAAGTTCCCTCACCCACCTCCAAGCCCAGGCAAACACTGATTTCCTTTCTGAAAGTATATGTCAGTTTTGCCTTTTCTAGCATCGCATAGAAAATGGATCATGCAGTTTGTACTCTTGTATCTGGCTTCTTTTGCTCAGTAAAACAGTTTTTGAGACTCATCCATATTGTTGTGTATCAGTAATTTTCTCCTTTTTTTCCTTTGTATTAATGAATGGTGTTCCATTGTATGGATAGACCACAGTTTGTTTATGCTTTCACCTCTTGATGAATATTTCGGTTGTTTCCAGATTTTGGCTATTATGAATAAAGTTGCTGTCAACATTGCGCTATAAAACTTTTGTAGGCAAATATTTTCATTTCTCATAGATAAACACCTATGTGTAGAATTCTGGAATTTTTTTATTACTAGAGTTTATGGTTTTGCTTTACAAAATTGAGCTGATCGTGCAGAGTTCTCATATCCACTTTCCCCCACAATTTTCCTATTATTAACATCTTACATTAGTGTGTTATATCTCTTACAATGCATCAACCAATATTGATACATTATTATTAGGTAAAGTCCATGGTTTATTTAGCTTTCTTTAGTTTTAATCTAATGTTCTTTTTCTGTCCCAGGATCCCATCCAGAATACCATATTACATCTAGTTGTCATGTCTCCTAAGGCTCTTCTTGGATGTGACATTTTTTTCATACTTTCCTGTTGATGACCTTGACAGTTTTGAGGAGTATTGGTTAATATAATCATATCATAGTATTCCTGTCTATTGAAATTTGTCTGATGTTTTTCATATAATTAGAGGTGTGTTATGAGCTTGGGGGAGGAAGATCACAGAGATAAGGTTACATTTTTATTACATCATATCAAGGGTACATACTAGCAACGTGATTTACGATTGTTGATATTAATCTGGTTATTCCACACGGTGCTCTTTGTGAGTTTTCACGTAACAGAAAATTATTCTGCTCCATGTTTCTCCAGAATTTAGTGCCAGGAAGTTTGTCTTTTCTGGCATGCTTGTGTACCTCCATTTATCAGAGAAGGAGAACTACGCAACCCAGCTTTGATGTTCTTTTATTACCTGGACCGTTAGTAAACTAAGAGACAAAAGGGTAGATTGATTGCAGAAGGTCCAGATTCCTAGTATGATTTCCTCTTCCTTCCATCATTTTTTGACTCTTTATTATAATTGCTTCACATTGTAAATGTGCTAATTGTATTGTATCAACCTCAAACTCTTTGGACTTAGAGTAGAAATCACAAGTCAACCATCATATGCTCATACTGGTCTCCAGCTTTCACTTGGTCACCCTCCCTCAATGCTCACTTTTGGTATTTCTCCAGAAAATGAAGACATGGTGCTCCCTCAGGGCATTTCTCCAATCCAGGTCAGAATGGCAGCCCCAGGGAACAGCAGCCTGGGTGAGTGGGGCTGGCATATGCTGGGGGTAGGGTGGGTAATAGACTTGGAGGGGTTTTATTCCTTGATTGGGAGTAGAGCCCCAGCCTCCGCTGCCAGGGCAGTATAGCATAGTGGTTAGTAACACGGGCTGTAAAGTCAGACTTTTGGGGTTAAAATGCTATCTCTGCCAGTCATTCTTGATCATGGGTAAATTGATCAATAATTTAGTACCTCAGTGTCCCCGCTTGTTAATGAAGATAAGAATACTACTTCATGGATTTTTGTCAAAGAGTAAATGAAATAATATAATGCATGTAAAGAGCATAGAGGAGAACCTGGCATTTTGTAATTTATAAACGTTAGCTGTATTCTGTTTTCCCCTTTCCTGTAGCCCTGTCCCCACGGCCCCTGTGCCATCCTGGGCTCCTGGCCACCAAACCCTCTGACTTCTACCACCAAGAAGTGTGACACTCGCTGTCCTGCTCCAGCCGTTCCTTCCCCACTGTTGACAGCATCCTGGGCTGCCTGGCTGGCCACATTGTCCACATGATGGGAGACTCCACACTTCAGCAGTGGTGGGAGTATCTGCGTGACAAAGTGCCATGTGAGTGGCCCTGAGGGGAGAGGGCAGGACACCTGGAGCCTCAGGAAGGAAGAGGTGAACAGGAAGGGCTTTGAGAGACAAGACTCCTATGTTGCAGAGGTTGGGGCAGTACCCTGGGAATTTTCCAAGGGCAAATGAGCAAAGGAATCAGAGCTGAAAGAATGTAATTATCATCACCAAGCTTGCTTTCCAATTTGGTTGACCGGAAGTTATGTAATGAATTCATATGACAGCATTAAAAAGAAACTTTCAAATAATACAATTTCTGATAATACAAAAACAGTCCCCGATTTAGTTTTTAAACAAAATCCACATTTTCTCTCTTAAGTAAAATTAACATAAAAGAAATAAAGTTCAGATTTTTGTACCCTACCTTCCTCAATTTCTTCCTCCTTCTCTAGTCCCTCCTTTTCCCTCTCCTCTCCTCTCCTCTCCTCCTCTCTTTTCTCTCTCTTTCCTTTCTTTGCCTCACTGTTGTGTCTTGACCAGCAGCTGATAGAGCTATGGTTCTCTTAGCACCTAAAACCTGAGTGATTTTTGCTGAATGAGCGTCATTTCCTCAGCCCCTCCGAAGTTAAATTAATCCAATCTCAACTCTTCCATGTGTGCCATTTTTTCTAAAAGTCAAGATTAATGGAAAACAGAAAATTATCACAGAAAGAACTTGTGAATAACCTCTCATTTAGAAAAGAAAAATAAACACTTAGCGTCCATAGTGGTTATTTTAAATAAAATTATGTCCAAGCATCTAGTACCTACTCCAAAGTTACTACAAGTCTTGAAGATACCTGAGTGGGAAGGTAGAACAGCTGAGCTAGCCTGAATGCCTGTTGGACTTGGCCCACTATTCAGTGGTCATAATCTCTGTGAACTCTTTTGTGAAGTTAGCAACCGGCTAATTGTGGCCCTTACTTACCAGGTGTGTGAGGAAAGTCCACTTAAACATATTATCTCCAATCTCGGGTGGGTAGTCAGATACAATCCTGTCTTCCTGCAAAGTTTAGAAATGTACCATATCGTCACCCTCAGTCACTAGGCCTAATTTGAGGTTCCCCTTTATGTTAAACAGTTTATTGAGGTGTAACTGACAAGTCGTAAACAGCATATATTTATGGTGGACAGCTTGATAAATTATAACATATGAGTATGTACGTCTGGAAAACAAAGTCCACACATAAGACAATTAACAGATCCACCACTCAGAAAGCTTTCCTGGTAGTCCTTGCTAATCCCTTCCTTTTACTCTTCTCTGTCCCCAGGCAACCCGCACATCTGCTTTCTGTCTTTTTAGCTTAGTTTGCATTTGCTAGAACTTCATATAAATGGAAACATACAATGTATACTCTTTTCTGTGTGTGGCTTCTTTCACTCAGCAAAATTATATTGGGATTCGTCCACATTTCTGAATGTGGCAATAGTTCGTTCCCTATTTGTTGTTGTATAGTATTCCATTGTATGGATGGATATACCATTATTTATTTATCCATTCATCTGTTGATGGACATTTGGGTCGTTTCCAATTTTTAGTTATTACCAGTGTTTGTATGGGCCTACGCTTTCATTTCTCCTGAGTAAATACCTTAAAATGGAATGTCTAGATCATATAGTAGGTATGTGTTTAACTTTTTAAGAAACTGCCAAACTTGTCCAAACTTGCTATAGCATTTTATGTTTCCACCATATATTTCCCCAGTTGCTCTATGTTCTCACCCACACTTGGAAAAGTCAATCTTTTAAATTTTAGCTATACTAATAGGTGTGTAGTGTTCATAATGGCTATTCGAGCATTTTTTATGTTGGCTGTTTTAAAAATCCTTGTCAGATAATTCCAACATCTGAGTAATCTTGGTGTTGGCACTTGGCAATAGTCTTTTCTTATTCAAATTTGTGATTATCATGATTGTTGGTATGATGAATGATTTTCTATTGTTTACTGGACATTGTGGGTATTATGCTGTGAGACTCTGGGTCTTATTTTACCTTTGTTCTTTTCAGCCAGCACTCACCCTGCATAGGTGTAGCACGCAGGTACAGGTGTATGTTCAGCTCTCTTTTGGGTCCGGCTGATGCCACCCCAGTGAACATGGAGCACCAATTCCACGGCCTTGATGCCACTGGGTGAAGGTACAAGTTTACGTTTAGCTCCACACCTTGCCCTACTGACACCGGGGTGGGCAAGCACAGGGCCAACTGGCATTTCTTCACTCCACCTGTTTCATGCCATGTTGCTACCAAGTGGGAAGGAAAACTCGGATCCCTCCTGAGGTCAATTGTATTTTAATCAAGGTATATGTTACTTTGAATTCCTTGTACATTACAAAGAACCAACTAGATATTTTGCTAGATCGCTGCTGGATCCTCTGTGTCCAACCCATTGATGAGGAGAAAGAGACCGAGAAAGAGAGGAAAAGGGAGAGGGAGAGAGAACAGAGAATTTTGTGGGGGGTTTATGTCCAGGCATGGAAGTGGCATACATCTTTACTGCTATGTTCCAATGGCCATAACCCAGTCTTGGTCCAAACAGAGAATTTGGGAAATATAGTCGTCAGGAAAAGAAAATACAGTGGTAAGCATCTAGCTACCTTCCTCGTCCCACCTTTCCAATGTGTTTATGTTAATTTTAAATATATCAGTGAACTGTGTTTATACTTATAATTATGTAAATATTTTTCTATTAATAGTCAAAACTAATACGATAATTTAGTTGCTTGTATGGTAATTTGTTTTTCCTCTCCTCTTCATTCCTATTTTCCTTCCTTCCTTCCTTCCTTCCTTCCTTCCTTCCTTCCTTCCTTCCTTCCATCCTTTCTTGTTTTTCATTGATAAATATTTATTGAGCACCTGTGATATTCAGGCACTGTTCTATGTTCTGGGAACATAACAGTGACCAACAACAAAAATACTAACATTCCTGTTTTGTTGTGCATAAACGCTAATGGAAAGACTCAGAAACAAGTCACAGATAGTGAGAAGTTCTGTGAGAAAAAATACTGTGGAAGTAGAAGATAGTGAGGCAGAGGAAGATAGAATGGTCAGGAAAGATGCGTCTGAGGCAGTTTCACTCCTCCATGCTGACTGTTCACTTGAAATCATGACCACAAACCTCTGGGATGCGCTAATGCTGCACAGTAATCCCAGCAGTTCTCAAACGTGGTCCCCAGACCAGCTGCATCGGCACCACCTGGGAGCTTGTGAGAAACGCAACTTCTCAGGCCCCATCCCAGACCTACGGAATCAGAAATTCTGGGGAGATGCTCAGTCTGTGTTTCAACAAGTCTCCAGGTGATGCTGATGGGCACCGAAGTTGGAGAGCCTCTGTCCTGGACGACTGAACCCCCGGCCTTGTTGACGATGTCACAGCTTCTCCTTTCCTGAAACCTTCTTCATCCTCATGGTCAACTGCTGACCCTCATATTTTTTTTACAAAACAAAGCAATCAGAAGTGAAATTCCAGATTTCCACCACCACATTTCCTCTCTTACCAGCATCTTTGCTACTATTCTCTGTATTGCCACCTGTTTTTGAAAATGAACTCTCCATGCTCCTTCCACTTCAGCTCTAGGTCTCCGCCCCTCTTGCCCATTCAAGGACATCTCTCCACCAATTTCTCCCTTCCCTCCTAAATCACCTTCCCTCTCAACAGCATAATTTCCCTCACATTCCCATCAGCATATGAGGATGGACAATTAAGTTCACGAACTCATCCTAGAAAAAGTGCTACATACCTCATTGCTGAATAGCATTGCGGTCACCTTTGAAGTGCTCCCCTTGGGAAGCTACGCACTAATCCACCCTTCAAAGCAATTCTGGACTCTTTTTCTGGAATGGCCATCAGAGCTGTCGTTGTATTACCCTTGAGGTCCTGAATGTCATCAAAATGTCTTCCTTTCAATATTTATTTCCTTTATTTTCAGGTAAAGAAAGAAGCCATTGGAGGCCAGATCAGGTGAATAGGGAGGGTGTTCCAATACAGTTATTTGTTTACTGGCTAAAAACTCCCTCACAGACAGTGCCGTGTGAGATGGTGCATTGTCGTGATGCAAGAGCCGTGAATTTTTGGTAAAAAGTTCAGGTTGTCTAACTGTTTCACGCAGCCTTTTCAGCACTTCCAAATAGTAAACTTGGTTAACTGTTTGTCCAGTTGGTACAAATTTATAATGAATAATCCCTCTGATATTAGTAAAGGTTAGCAACATCTTTTTGACTTTTGGTTTAGACTGAGCAAACATTTTTGGTCGTGGAGAATTGGCTGACTCCCATTGTGCACTTAGACGCTTTGTTTCAGGGTCATATTGGACACCCATGTTTCATCACCAGTGATAACACAGTGCAAAACATCGTCTTCCCTCTCCAAAAGGTCTTGGCAAACTTCAACTCTCCTTTGCTTTTGTTCATCAGTGAGCAACTCGGGACCGTTTTTGCACAGACTTTTGTCATGCCAAGATTTTCAGTTCAGAGTTTCCTAACTGTTTCTTTCTCGATGTTTACTTGGTCTGCTATGCTTCTCACTGTCAGCCGATGATTTTGACGCAGAACTTGAAAAATTTTGCAATGTTTTCATCAGTTCTTCTCCTTACTGGCCGCCCTGACCTCTCATCATTAGTAACATGTTCTCTGCCCTCAAAAAAACATTTACTCCATTTATACACTGCTGTTTTCTTCATGGTATTATCTCCATAAATTTGGACTAACATGTCCCTGATTTCACTTCCACTCTTGCCAAGTTTAACAAGAAATTTAATGTTTGTTCGTTGCTCTAATTCAAGCTCAGACATTCTCACGACAGCACACAAAAACACGAAACAACAATAATGAACACCACTCAGCAAGACACTGCCACTCATCGACATGAACATATCTGTGAGACACTGACATACCAAGGTTAGGAAACCTTACCGAGCTGTTTGTACAGTGCTGCCTGTATAAGCACAGGTGGCAAGTTCATGAACTTAATTGATAGAACTTGTATATTAATGGAAGTGCATAATTTCAAAAATTTTATAAAATATAACAAAATATAGAAAATGCATAAAACAGTTTATATTGTTATAAAATGATCATCTCTATAACTTCCACCCCAAATAAGAAAGAGAAGAAGACTCTCACTCCAGAAGCCCTCCTAACACCATGTCTCCTCTAAGTTATAACTCCCTCTCTCTCCCATTATTCTAGAAATCATCATTCTGTTATAATATTTAAGCCCTTGTTTTTCTTTATAGTTTTGCCAACATGTTAGGCATTCGTAAACAATATACGAGATGAATTTTGCCTGATTTCCAACTTCATAGAAATGAAAACATACACTGTGATTTCTGTTGTGTCTGGGTTTTTTGTATTAAGATTCATCCATATTCTTTCACGTGATTGTCACTCATTCATTTTCACTGCTACATGGTATTTCGTTGTATGATTATATCACACTACAGTTTTACATTCTACTGTTGATAGGACTATCATGAAAAATGCTGCTATAAATGTTCTTGTATGTGTCACTTTAAGTCCACATGAGCTTGTGTTTTTGTTGGATGTCATCTGGTAATTGTTTTGCTGATCAGAGAATAGGTACATCTTTAGACTTTTTGGATTCTACCAATGTTTAAAAAGTGGTTTTACCAGTTTACTCTTTCACCAGCGGTTCTTGTTGTTCCACATTCTTGCCAGCATTCGATATTATCATTTTTTAATATTTGACAAAAATTATGGGTGTATAGTAGGGGCTTATGTGGTTTTCGTTTGAATTTTTCTGATTAGTCATGAGAGAACACCTTTTTATTTTTTATTTTTTTTGAGTTTGGATATTGGGGTATCTGATTGACCTGGCACTGCTGACTGAGAAGCCATCTTTCCCCCATAGCTCTGCAGGGCAGCTTCGTCATGAAGCAGGGGTCCTTATGTATGTCTGTTTGGGGGATCTCTATTCTGTTTAGTGAATATATTTGGGTCCAACTGAGATGTTTGAACATGATATATCTTTCGGTTAATACGATTTTAGTTATTGATGCTAATGTAATTGCATTGTGACCAAAGGACATATTTTTAAATTTTGAAATATTTTGAGATTTGATGAAAACTCACTTTTTGGACCAGTATACTGTCACTTTTGTAAATGTTCCACATAGGAATCCTGCAATTGATAGTTTCAGTGTCTAAATACGGATGGTTTTTAAATCATGTTGTTCAAATCTTTATATCATAACTAATCATTGTCTACTTACTTTACCAGTAAGTAGACAACGATTTACAGTAAGTATAAAAATCACCCAGAATGACTGTGATTTTGCCCATTTTTCAATGTGTATTTTGAAATTTGCTTTATTTATTTATTTAATGTTATATTATTAGATGCAAAGCTTTTTATAGTTATTACAAATTCCTGGAAAATAGAACTTTTTATATTCTGAGAAAACTTTCTTATTCCCAGTTGCCTTAAGGTCCTTATCAACTTTCTTTGGTAACTATTTGCATGCTTTATCTTTTTTCTTCTAGATTCAAGCAAGATCCACACATTGCATTTGGTTAAGTTTCTTACATTTCTCTTAATGGTTATAGTGCTATTTAAATTATCTGTTACATATTAGGTGAGTTGTAATAGTTTGTGCTTTTTAATAATTTGGTCCATTTCATCTAAGATGTCAAATTTGTTGTGTAGAGTTGTTTGTACTACTCCCTTATTATACTTTGATGTCTGCAGAGTCTAGTGGTAGCCTCTATTCTATTCCTGGCATTGGTAATTTTTCTCTTCAGTTATTTTTCATTTGATTTTTTTCTATATTTTCAATCAAATGTGATTAGATGCGGATTTTTCAACAAATTCTACTTTGGCTTTGTTGGGATCTTTGAAACAGTAGATCGATGCCTTTCATTATGTTGTTAATTGTTTCTGGGAAATTCTCACCCACGATCTCTTCAAATATTACCTCTTCCTATTTTTCATCCTTTTCTCTGAGACTCCAATTAAATGTGTTCTATTTTTCTCACTCTCTTCTCTGTATCTTCCCTCTCTTCTGTGCTTTTCATCTTATTCCCTCTTTACTCATTCTGGGTCTTTCTTTCCAATCTGTGTATCAATTCACTACTTTTCTCTTGATGTGTCCAATCTGCTATTTAACCCAACCATTGGTTCCAAATTTTACTTACTGTATATTTTACTTCCATAATTTCAGATGATTCTTTTTCAAATCTTCAATATCTCTTTTATAGTTTCTGGTTCATAGCTGAGATTTTCAAATTAGACATTTATTTCCTTGAACATAGTGAGCATAGTTGCTTTACAGTTTGTGGCTGATAATTCCAGTATCTGGAGTCCCCATGGCTTCTTTCTGTTGTCTATTGTCTCTATGCATTTAGCTTATTTTGTTTTGCCTCTTGAAGTGTCTTGGGATATTGTATTGTTTTCTGGATGTTTTATTTGACAAAATACTTTTGTGTATAATGTAAGACCTAAGGCAATATTATCTTATTTTGAAGAAAGGTTTTCATTCTGGCAGACATCTAAGAGTGCTTACAGGTTAGAAACAGGGTTGGAAGTTTTGTGAGTCATCTAGATAATCCCTCCGAGTACAGTACACACCACCATCCATAGTAAAGTTCTTTTGTTTCTAACCCAGTACAGGGAATGTTATACTAGGTTTTCCTCTTTGGAGGACGCAAAGTTCCATCCCCTTTGGAGGATGCAAAGCCACCAGAATACATATCTGCTTTTCAGTGAACTTCCACGGATTGGAAAATGATCCCAGGTCAGTCATTTGGGGTCTCAGCCAAAAGCAGAAAGTATTCCTATCTCTGGTGTCTTTACTCAGAAATACCCCCAGTTAAGAATCAGCTCTAATCTATTTCTTTGATCTTCAATCCTGTCCTCTTCTCTCATAATTTTTGAAAACTTTCAAAATTACTTTTTCAAATTGTCTTCATCAGAGTATGTGGACCAAGTCTCACAGTGCACCGTTCGCAAAAGGTAACACATACCATTATCTCCCAACTGCTAAAGCTGGAAACCTAGGACTCACTAATACCTCCTGTGTTTTGATGCTAGCTGCCAATTATTTATCTGATCCTGTCAACTCCACATCAAAAATATATCTGTTTCAGTTATTCAGGATGAGTAAGTTCTGGAGATCTAATGAACAGCATGGTGACTGAAGTTAAGAATTCTGTATTGTACACTTGACAATTGTAAAAAGATAGATCTTAAGTGTTCTCACCACACACACAAAAAGGTAACTGTAAGGTTATAAATATGGTAATTAGTTTAATTGCAGTAATCCTCTCAAAACATCCTCTTGTGCACCTTAAATATAAACAATTTTTATTTGTTAATTATACTTCAGCAAAGTTGGAAAAAACTAGCTACCAAAAGAAAAAAGTTACATATTGTAATATATGTAGTATATATGTGTGTATGTATATGTATACATATATACACACATATATAATATATACATAAATATCAACCTCTTGCTTCTATCCCTATTTCTGCTCATCCTTGACATTACCAAGCCTATAACAAAGTCCTTTAAACTAGGCTCCCCATTTCACCCCAGGTTTCTACAAAGGAGCAAGCAAAAGCTTTTTAAAATGTAAATTGGATCATGCTACTCACCTTCACTTTAAATTTACTTGAGACAAAAATCAAAATCATTAACATGATCCATAAGGAACTGCGTGACCAGACCTTGCCTGTATCTTAACCTCACCTCGTGCCATTCATTATGCAGCAGGAGCACCAGCCTCCTTTCAGTTCCTCAAAATTTCCAACCTCCCTTCTGCATCAGGAAATCTCTCTCTCCCAAGAAACAGTGATCTCCATGAGGGCAAGGATGTCTGTCTCTTTCTCACCATTGTATACAAAAGTACCCAGAACAGTGCCAATTTGTACCTGTAAGATATTGCTAGATGAATGCAGCCAAGAGTTACTAAGAGCCTAAACTAAAAGTTGGATGCATGTTTGTACATAGGAAACCTTAACAATAAATAATGAATGAGACTTGGTGAATTATTTGAGTTCAGACTGAGACACCGAGAGGTATTAAATATGGCTAACGGCCTCCCCAGAGAGAGCTAAGAAAAAAACACCAAAATATTGGAAAGTCTCCAAAACAATAGCTGACTGGTGTGGGACAGTAGGGGGAAGTTCAGGACATAGAGAGAGATTTATGTGTGCAAAAATGATAGATTCATCTATCCAGGCAATGTACAAAATATTCAAGACCATGGTGGCCATTAGAGAGAAAATATTGCCTGGGCAATTGGAAGTGTGGAATGAAAGCTCAGGAAGCCATCAGATCTTAGACAGAGACTGAGGAGGTAGCAGTGAATGAATTCCCCAAAGGGAAGATGGTAAAGAAAAGTGGATGACAGTGATAGAATTTTAGGGAATACCACATTTACAGAATGCAAAGAAAATATGAAGCTGACAATTGAACAAAGAATGACCAGAATGGTAGAAAAAAATGGGACAATGTAGTGTTAAGGCAAGAAAGAGATGTTTCTGCAAGAGGTCACTCAGCATGGAGAAGTCAAATGTCTTAGAGAAATAAGAGCAAACTGAATAGGAGTTAGGATGGATGATAGTGAGATCCTTGGCAACCTTGAAAACTGGGGGGTGGGGCGGGTAAGTATTAGGGTTTAGAGACAGAATGCTTATGCCCTGGGATATGGGGACTAGAAATTTCATTTGTACAAGAGGATGGTACACAGTCCTATACTCACTCCTAGGCCTCCTCTCTCTTCCTCTCCACAGCCCTAAAGCCCATGGATCTGCACGCCACATACCAGACGGGGCCCCTGATGGCCGTGGAGACCACTCGGAACATAGTGCTGCACTGGCGGGCCCACAGCTGGCCCCTGCGCTCCGCCCGCACACCAGTGGCCTCCCTGCACTCTGTAGCCCGAGAGCTGGGGGGCCTGGCAGGGGGTCCCCACACCGTGGTGGTGCTGGGGCTGGGCGCCCACTTCACCACCTTCCCTCCGTCCATCTTTGCACGACGGCTGGCAGGGATCCGGGCAGCTGTGGCTGCGCTGCTGGCCCGGGAGCCCCGCACTCTCGTGGTCATCAAACTGGCCAACACTGGCTACAAGTCCGTATATGGCAGCGACTGGTTCACCCTGCAGGTGAACCGGCTCCTCCGAGCTGCCTTTGCCGACCTCCATGTGGCCTTTGTGGACGCCTGGGAAATGACCTCCAGCCTGGCCGTGCCCGACAACATCCACCCAGGGCGGCTCATCGTCGGCAATGAAGTGGACCTCCTCCTGTCCTTCGTCTGCCCCACCTGAGAGCCTCTGCGGGTCTGGCACTGTGTGGATGGAGAAGCTGGAGGGGTGATCAAGCCTGCAAGCCCTTCCCTCAGCGGACTGTACCCCTGCTCTGACCCCTTCCTAATGCACAGGCCATAAAATCATCCAGCAAGAATTGGGATGTGGGTGGTGGCCGGGGAGAGCAGCCTAGCAGTGGTCCAGTGCATCTTGAGAGGTTTAGATCCCACATGGAAAAGCAGTGCTAAGAGGGTGAGGGTGGGGCCAGAGCTGGCAACATCTGTTACATCCAGTAAAGGAGGATTGTCATTTTCTGTGTTGGAGTTTCTGTGTGGAGTGTCAACAAGCCTTGCAAAGGCCTAAGACATGGATTCCATTTCAGTTTATCAGAGCCACCCTAGTGGAAAGCCTGAGTATATATGTGAAGACTTTTATGGCCTGATTGGTAAAATAAAATACTTCTCCTATATGTCAAAAGTAATACGTGCTCAGCTCCGGCCCCCTGTGGCTCAGGCAGTTGGAGCTCTGTACTCCTAACGCCGAAGGCTGTGCCGGTTCGATTCCCACATGGGTCAGTGGGCTCTCAACCACAAGGTTGCCGGTTGGATCCGACCAGGGATGGTGGGCTGTTCCCCCTGCAACTAGCAACAGCAACTGGACCTGTAGCTGAACTGCACCCTCAACAACCATGATCGAAAGGAAAACCAATTGACTTGGATAAAAATGCTGGAAGTATACACTGTTCCCCAATAAAGTCATTTTTTTATAAAAAGGTAATGCATGTTCTTTGTAGAAAACTTGAAAAAGACTGAAACAATTAACAAAGAAAATGAAAATTACCTAGAATCCCATGACTGGGAGACAATCACTGTTGGAGTACCTACAAGTATGATCCGTTGCTGCAGTGGGTCTCAGGAACGCAACTGGTGCTCGTTCTCTCCCTCCTCCACTTTTTTCTTTTCTTTCTTTTTTTTTGAGAATTTTGTGAGATAACACATGTCAGGTACTTAGCCTGCTGTCTAACACATAAGTGCTCACTGAATTTTAACTATGATTCTTATTTATTTATTTATGTATTTTTATTGAGGAAAGGGAACAGGACTTTGCTGGGGAACGGTGTGTACTTCCAGGACTTTTTCCATGACAAGCTGTTGTCCTTTCAATCTTAGTTGTGTAGGGCGCAGCTCAGCTCCAGGTCCAGTTGCCCATTGTTAGTTGCAGGGGGGCACAGCCCACCATCTCTTGCCACCATCACTTGCTGGAGTCGAACCGGCAACCTTGTGGTTGAGAGCATGAACTCCAACCAACTGAGCCATCTGGCCATCTGGGAGCTGAGTTGCAGCTCAATTACTTCACTTTAGTTGCAGAGGGCGCAGCTCACTGTCCCATGTGGGAATCGAACCGGCAGCCTCAGCGTTAGGAGCAGGGTCCTCCAATCACCTGAGCCACTGGGCTGGCCGCTCCCTCCTCCACTCTTCATTCTACATTCCTTCATCCTCAGTTCTCCCCTCAGCATAGCTTGGTGGCTTTCTTGGTAGTTGGCCCAAAGCTCCGTCCCTGATGAACATGGACCATTGATAATATGTCCTTCTCACAGTGGGTTTGCTGCACATATCTGTTCACAGTTACAGTACTGTGTGGAATACCAGGAGGTGGCCAAGGGGACCATCTGCATTCCACAGATTCCTCCCTGCTCCCGTGGTGTGAAAGTGGCCCCATTTCCCCCTTGTTGATCAACTATCCCTGCCAAGTTGGCGACTTGTCTTGCACAGGAGTCCAAAGTGTCCTGATGGCACCAGTAAGTGTGCATTTCAATGGGATCGTTGCTGTATCCACGAGCAAGAGTGTGCCCCCTTTAGGGATGAAGACCTCTAACCCTACAGAGCCCAGAGTTGCAGGGATAAGAAGCACAGAATCCCCAAGGAATCATTGGGTGTGATGCTGCCAACCCCTGATTCATATCAGAGACACAACCCCACATAGGGGTCTCTGATCTAACAAATACACTGAAGGATGGCATGCCATCCTGTTAGAGGGTTTCCTCCAGGCTGGGGCTTCTGCTGCACCTTCCAATGGCCAATAAAGAGTTCTGTAGGCTGGCTGCCTCCCAGTGAGGTAGCATGTGATATGAGCAGGGGATTCCATGGTCAGGGCCTCATCCCACTGCTCCTTCTCTGAGAAGTGCATCCCCTAGTTGGGTGCTAACCTGTGTGGGATTCCATGGGTCCCCAAATGGACTATGATCAGCAAGCCCCAGGATAGTAGTGCTGGCTCAGGCTCTGCGGGCAGGAAAAGGAAACCTGTACCTGCACCAGACATCCAAACTTGTGGGAATGGGCCACTGGCCCTTTCAGAGCATGACAGTGGACCCTTGGTCAATTATACTCCCTGTAATTGGATGTCTGCGAGCCACTTTCTTGTGGCTGCCACAGTCCCCATGTGGCTGAACTATATTTCCTGACTAAGAAACACAATGCAATGTCAAGTTTTTCCAAATGAACTTTTAAATATTTTATTATTTAAAGTTTAAATTAAAGGGACAATGTGGCAGAAGCTAATAGTTTCTCACTCAAGCCCATTCTTTCCTCCTTACCAACAAAAATCTTGATTTCCTGCCCCTCCACCACCCCACCCTAGGGTAGCCAATTGCTGGGTGAAAAAAGCCTTATTTCCCAGACTTTCTTGCAACTAGAGATTGCCATGTGACACATTTCTAGCCATTGACCTGTATTAGCTGACATCTCTGAATTGGACTTCAGGAAAGTTCTTAAGTATGCATAGAGACTTGGCTGGTTAATGTCTTTTGCCCTTTTCTGTTTCTTATTTTTGCCTCCTATGAGGCAGTTACGATGTTGAGAAGGGGCAGACATCTTGTGACCACAGGAAACAAAGCACATGCTTAGGTTGTTTGAAATGAAAGATACAGAGAGTTAGGGTCTTTACTGGTATCACAGATCTGCTGTGCCAGTCCTAGGCTGCCTACTTCCAGACTTCTCGTTATGTGAGAAAAATGATTATTTTCTACTTTGTTTAAGCTCCTGGAATTAGTTTGTTTTTGTAATTCGCAGCTGGTTTCAGAGCACAAATTGCACAGTTGTGGATTTTTCAACTTCTTGCAATGTAGACCATTTTTATTTCACATGCTTGAAGTTCATGTTATTACGTGCATACAATAAAATTTAACACAAAACAGCCAGCATCGGGGCATCACTTATAACATCATTGGCTTTTAAAGATAAAGAAAGAATCAGGCTGGCCTGGTGGCTCAGGTGGATGGAGCATCTTGCTCCTAATACCCAGTTCACCTGTTCGATTCCCACATGGGCCAGTGAGCTGCGCCCTCTACAGCTAAGATTGTGAACAACAACTCTGTCTGCTAGTGCAGTGAGCTGCGGTGGGCTCCAGTGGGCCTTGTGCTGCCAGGAGCAGCTGGTGGCCAGCATGAGTGGCCGACAGCCAATGAGCAGCCAGCAAGAGCTGCTATGAGCGGATGACCACCAACTGCCAACCGACTGCCTCAGCTGGGGGAGCGCAAGGCTCTGATTTTCTAAATGAATAACAAAAGTCAAACTTCACTCAGACGAGAGATCACTGATATGATCCAGCTGTTCCACTCCTGGGTATTTATCTGAAGGAAAGGAAAAACTAACACAAAAAGTTATCTGCACCCCCATTTTCATTGCAGCATTATTTGTAATATCCAAAACATGGAAGCAACCTAAGTGTACTTTCATGGACAAACAGATAAAGAAGATGTGGTTTATATACATATATACACAATGCAATATTTTTCAGCCACAAAATAAGAAAGAAATCTTGCCATTTGCAACAACATGGGTGGACAATGAGGGCATTATGCTAAGTGAGATAAGCCAAACAGAGAAAGACAAATAACATACGATCTCACTTATGTGTGCAAAGCAAAGAACAACAAAATGAGCTCACAGATGACAGAGAATGGACTGGTGGTTGCCAAGGGTGGGTATGAGGCTTGGGTGAAATGGGTGAAGGACGTCAAAAGGTACAAATCACACCTCACAATTCCACACTCATGGGGATCAATGAAATACGCAGCTTGCATCTAGGGAGACCAGACATGGGAGCAGTTGGGCACGAGGCACCTGGACAGCAGGTTCTCTGTGAAGATTGCCCAGAGCCTGTTTAAATGGTCTGTGCTGCCCAATGGAATGGGCAGTGATGACCCCTGGTGGGGTCCAGCGCCCTCCCCTGGCAGCCTGGAAAAGAAGAGACTATCCAGCCAGGTCCCACAGTTACTGGGGCACGGCAGGCATAGAACCCAGGACTCACCCCTCAGGCAGGCCACCCTTTGGGGTCCTATGCGAAGCCACTGGGTCCCTTGTCCTCTCTTCTGTCCACATTTCCAGCTCTTACCAATTGACTCAAGCATCTTTCACAGCCCAGAGAACTGCATGACATCAAGGCTCTGTGACTCAGTTTCCTCAAGGGTAAATGCAGATAACGACATACCAACTACAGAATGTTGTAAAGCTGAAAATGAGGCCATGCATGTTTACAGCCTGACTCAGATAAGAGGATTCCATGAAAATTTGGAAACTCTCTTCTTGGGCCTGGGAGGAGGGGTAAGAAAAGCAGACACAGGGCGGGGGCTGGCTGGCTGACCATGGGAAAAGCTTAGAAGAAAACTGTTAGGATTGGGAAGGAACTGAGAAAAGGAAAAAGAAAGTCAGTCTGTTGCTTCCATCTCTAGAAGATCAAGGCCACTTCCTCTGATGAAACCATGTCTCCCACCCCACGGTCTACGCAGTAGGCAGTGCCCACCTCATCCTGGAGAGGGGTGGGCAGGGCCTCCTATGGAGCCAGCCTGTAGGTCACCAGTGGTCCCAGCCCCCAATCTCTCAGCCCATCCACCACCAGTCACAGGCTGGCAGTGCCCTCATGGGAGACAGTCCCAGGGACGGTCACTGGGGTGAATCATTACTGCTCTGAGTCTTCATCCTGTGTCCAAAGAAGGCTCTGCATTAGCCAGGGCTCTAACAGCTGTTCATGGAATCACCTTAGGAGCATTACAGAAACACAGCCTCTGGGACTCACCCCCACAGGTCTGCACTCAGAAGCTGAGGCCCAGAGATTAACTGGAGCAACCAGACAGAAACAACCAGGAGCAGCAGAAGGCTCTGTGGAGTCAGCCAGACTGCAGTTCGAGTCCCGCACCTGTCACTTGAGTCAGGGACTTGGGGCTGAGCCTCCCGAGCTTTGGTCTCACATCTGTAGAGTGGAGAGAACAGAGGGCCCTGCAGATCCTGTGGGTGGAGACATGGCCTCCAGGAGCCCCACTCTCTGGGGAGGTGGGAGTGTGAGCCCACCCTCACTTCTTAACCTCAGGGAGAGGGTGTGACACTGCCCCTGGGGACAGACCTGGCCTGGTGGGCCTGGTCCACCCTGGGGACTGCAGGGGAGGGAGAGGGGCCAAGAGCAAGCTGGGTGCCCCTGGTGCTGGGGATGGGGCCTGAGGGCATCTGACCACAGCGGCTCCCTCCTCCTTCCCTCTAAGGGGCTGTAGCTGGGCAGAGACTCAGGGCCGCCTTTCCTTTCCTGAAAGAGCCTGAGCTGGTCCTGCTGCTGCCCCTCCCCCTGGGATGAGAGAGAGAAACAGAGGCTGAGAGACACTCAGAGAAGAGGAGAAAGGGAGAGACAGTGAGAGACAGAGAGAGATGGAGACTGACTGCTAAGATGAGGAGGGCGCTGGCACAGGCAGGGAGCTGAGGTGGGAGAGGAGAGGCCCCAACAAGCCAAGGTCAGGATCATGCCCTTCAGTGTGAAGATAGAGGCTGGAGACCAGCATCATGGCTCCCTTTGCACCGACCATAAGGGAGGCCCTTTTGCAATAGAGGAAAAGAAGGCAGATTGATACAGGAAGTGCTGGTGACCCTGGGGCAGCAAATTGGGGAAGGCTCCCACCCTTCCTCTGACCTCTGAAGGAGCTTGATCTTCCGTCTCCTGATGCCCAGACTTCCTGAGCAGGCCCCACCGCAGGGCCTCCCTCTGGCCTTGAGGTCTGTGCTTGTCTTCTCATTTCCCTGGAGGAGAGCAAGGTGATGGGTCTGTCCCTGCTGCTGCCCCTGCTGCTGCTGCTGCTGCTGGCGTCTCTTCAGGCCGGTGAGTGGCCAGAACCATCCTGGCTCTGCCCAGGGCCATGGGGGAGCCCCCGGGAGGGGCTTATGCTGGGTGTCTGGAGAAGGGGTCTGCTGGGGGGGCCGGCCAGGCCTCCCATCCCCCACAAGCAAAGGGCTGGTCCCACAGTGCTGGGAACCCCCTCTCCCCTCCCAACCCCTAATGTGGAGAGAAGGACACCCAGATAGAGAACCAGTCCTACATCTGTCACACTTCTGCCCTTGGGTGAAGGTGCCAGCTGGTCGGGGCTACCTCTTTGTCCCCCACCCCCCAAACTCCCAATTTGAGGTTTCTTCCCCTCCCTCCCTCCTTCAGGTCACTCAACAAAGTGCAATTAAAGATTCTCTATACAACCAAAGCAACTCTCATCTCCTGAAGGTGGCTCCGTCCAGATCCCCTTCTCCTTCTGTCACCCCTGGGAGTTACCCAGTGTTTTCAGCGTGAGTATATCCTGGAGATGGAAACAGTACTGTGGGGAGTTCATCTACAACACGACCCCGTGTTTCATCCTTAAGGATTTTGAGAACCGGCTCTCCCTGAACTGGACAGAGGACAGGAGGAGCGACTCCCTCCAGATCTCTCATCTGCGGAGGGAGGACAAGAGTTTGTACTTCTGCCGAGTGCACTTGACCCCCTGGATTCATAGCAAGCAGGAGTGGCAGTCCATCCCTGGGACCAACCTCACCATCACCCCCGGTGAGTCCCACTGCCGTGGCTGAGCCTTTCGAAGGCCACTGGTGCCCTCATCCCCCAGGCCTGGTCCAGGCCCCACTCTTGCTGACCTTCTCTCAAACTCCTCTCCCTAGCCGCTACTCCTGCCCAGCTATTCCCATATCTGTGCCTCCCCACAGCCATGAGCTCAGCCTGGCACACACAGTAGATCCCAACAACGCCCTGAGGAGCCCCTGATTCCCTAGTAACACCCCATCACCTTTTTTCCCAACACCCCTGTTTCCTTCTCCCACTCTGCTCCCCACAACACAGCCTCCAATGCTCCCTGCCCTGGTCCCATCTCTTTCTTCCCCTTCGCCATCTCCCTCTTCCTGTCTCCATCTTCCTTACCCTCCTAGCCTCTCGCTGACCCCCCAGTCCCCACCTCTCCCACAGGAGGCCCTGTGTTGTCCCCTTCTCCACTCTGATCCTGCTCCCCTGTCCTGGTCGTTAGAGGCCCCTCTGTAGCAGCAATAACAGCAGCTCCCGCTTACTGTGCGTCACAACCAGGCTGACACCTTGGTATGCATCGCGCTAGTTAACCTGCACAACCCCACAATAACAGCAGGTATTGCAATCATCTAGCTGTTCCAGATGGGGAAACTGAGGCCTGCAGAGCCTAAACACCTGCCCAACGTCGCTCTTGTGATGCAGGTGAGATTTGAACGTAGTAGAACCCCAGAGTCTCCTCTCTTAACCAAGAGCCAATCAGCCTCACCTACTGACTTGATCATCTTGTTGTTTTGAACCATTTTTAACATAACAGTGGAGCGTGTTGCATTAATAGACCTTCCTAATTACTCAGTGGGCATCAGAACTTGAACCTGGGTTTATCTGTCTCCAGGGCAGTGGGGGAGGGGCTGTCTCCCAGGAGCAGGCAATGAGTGGGCGTGTTGTCTGTAGAAAATTTTTTAGAAAACTAACAATTAACTAAACTGGATGCTTTTCGTAATCACTTGCCCTGGTAATTCTAAAGTATTAATATGTCAGTGAGGAATTACTGCTCCTGGCTGGGAAGGACACTCTTTGAGCCCCACCCTGCTCTCCCTGGGTAAACCACTGCCCCATCTTGACCACCATGCTCTTTCTAGGACTTAAATATCCATTTAACCTTAAAATCACATCCCAGTGCACACTAGGAGCTTTACACATGATTATTCATTCATTAAAAAACAATCTTGTGAAAGGTAAAATACAGTTTGATTCTACTTAGATGAGGTCCCTAGAGTAGGCAGATTCACAGAGACAGAGAGTAGACTATACATTATGAAGGGCTGGGGTGGCAGAATGGGGGTTGTTGTTTAGTGGGGACAGAGTTACAGTTTGGGAAGATGAAGAAGTTCTGCAGATGGATAGTGGTGAGGGTTGTACAACCATGTGAATGTACTTAATGCCACTGAACTGTACACTTAAATATGGTTAAAGTGGTGAATTTTGCTATGTGTCTTTTACCACAATAAAGTTCCTTAACCCTGCGTTATAGTTGAATGTAAGTTATAGTTGATCACTTACTGTTTGTAAGTGGTGAAATGAGGTTCTGACGTCAGACCACTGGTCAGTGGCAGAGTCAGGATTTAAACTGATTGATGTGGATTCTCGGCCTTCAGCATTTCACCTTGTTACTCCCCGCCCTGTGTGCGAGCTTCAGAGGGCTGCTCCCCACCCCCAATATTCCCCAAACTAGGGAACAAGGTGTGACAGTTTCACCCAGACACCTCCAGTCCTCCTGGGGAGAATTTGTTTATTTCTCATGTCTTCTCAGCCCCCAAGAAAACCACCCAAGGCCCCACCAGCACCGCCACCCTCACCAACCTCAGTGTCTCTGGGGACTGTAAGCAGCTCAGTGCTTTGGAGGAGGCAGGAATAGAGGACACTGTAAATCACACCCAAGAGCCTTGGATCCCAGAAGCAACGTGAAGCAGCCAAGGGACAACCTCACTGTCTTGCAGATACATCAGTCTGTGGTGGAAAGGATGGAGGTGGGCCAGGCTTGAGCCAGTCTCATGCAGTGGCAGTGTGGATGGAGGGAAAGAGCTAGATGCTGGTAAAGGTTAAGAGGGGACAGTAAGACTTGGGGATTGGATTGATGTAGGGGTGAGGGAGCAGGAGGAAGTCCCATGTTAACAACTTGGGTGAAGGAGGGTGAGATGAAACCACTAAGTGCATCAGGAAACAGGAAGTCAGAGACTTCCTATGTACCTAATTTGGGATAGGTTATATTTAAGATACCTTTGTTGTATCTGAGTAGAGACGTCCACCAGACATTTGAATGTATCCATTTACAGCGCAGAGAGGACAGGGCTAGAGGCATTAATCATTTGTGTCCCAACACCCTCCAAAATTGATTTTAAAGAAAATTTTCAATGAAAGGAGATTGGCCATATTAGATATTAAAGCACAGAGGTGAAGCACTCAGGAAAATCTGAGTTCCTGAAGTCAATCCTGGATGGGTCAACTCTGGCACAATGGTACTATTACTCTGTGCCTCAACTTACTCGTCAGTAAAATGGGGATAATACTAGTAATGACCCGGGGTTGTCATGGCGATTAAACGTAATGTATTTAGAATAGATCTTTGCACATAGTAAGCATCATATGAGCATTAGCACTTAAAGTTATTCAGTTACCATAATTAGAATGATGCAATACCGGAATATTAATACATAGAGAAAGTAATGGAAGAAAAGAGAAAAACCCAAATATAGGTAGTATGAAAACAGTCCCATATATATGTAGGAATTTTGTAGGCTAAAAGGTCACATTTCTTTCTTGTTGTTGTTGTTTGTTTGTTAAATAATTTTTTAATTACAGCTCATATACAATCTTATATTAGTTTCAGGTGCGCAACATAGTGATTA